>NC_133649.1:52873374-53173374 GCF_009905375.1 Apium graveolens
TCAGGCCGCTGTAGCTGAGGTAGAAATTACCAATAGGCTAAGTTTTCAACTAGTAATGTACCAGACTTATGTATATTATGAATTGTAATAATGGCAAAGAAATGTAAATTTATTCAGAAACCTTTTTAAGGTGTATTGACTTAATTATGGATTCAAAGACTTGTACTTATTTAAATTTCATCTCTGAGACTATAACGGGTTGTGGTGTGTGTTAGTGTGGGGTCACAGTATAAGGTTATTATTATTAATTAAGTGAAGTGATATTGTGGAAAGAAAGATCGTGACAACCCGGATCCCCGACCCCGGATCTGGGGGTGTTACATGTCAAATGCTACAATTATGGTGAGAAAGGCCACATATCTCCTGACTGTAAGAAAGGAAAAAGTGACAAAGGCAAAGCACTTATCACAAAGAAGAAAAGCTGGACAGACACTTCAGATTCTGAAGATGAGGTGAACTATGCCTTGATGGCAAATGCTGATGGCAGCCCTGAAACTGCTGAATTAAAGGTACCTCAAACAACTTATGCCTTTTATACTGATGATATTACTGAGTTGAGATTATATCTTAAAACCTTGTTTATTAGCTACAGAGATCAAACTTAAACATGTGAAAGATTAACTTCTGAAAATCTTGCTTTTAAGAAAAGGAATGATTATTTAGAAAAAAGAGTTAGTTATGTTCCATCAAACTCAGAAATAAAGAGATGATGCTTTTTATGTTAGAGATGAATTGCTGAAATTGAATAAATCTCTAAAAACTGAGTTAGAAAAAGAAAAAGAGATTATCATGACTTGGACTAACTCTGGCAGAATAACTCAGAATTTATTAAGTAGTGGAAACTGGAAAGAGGGCTTAGGTTATGGAGATGATAAAATTGAAAAAGGAACTGAACAAATTGAGCCAATTGTTGTTAAACAAACTGTTAAGCCAAAGGTAAATCCTGTTAAGTTTGTAGCTAAAATTGTAAAGTCTGATTCTGAAAAGATGAAAGAATCTGTGACAGAAGTTAAGAAGAAGTTAACTTCTAACAAATTAGAACATGATATACCAGCTGAAGTCAACATAGGCTTAATGACAAAGACGCAGCTTAAGCATAAGCTGAAAGAAATAAGGAATGTCAACAAGGTTAAGACAGCTAGGAAAAATAGGAATGGAAAGGAAGTTGTGAATAAAAGCAATAACTATATGCCTATTCCTAATGTTCCTAGAAAGAAATGTTATAACTGTGCTCTAACCATCTTGCTTCATTTTGCAGGAAGAATAAGAATATAAACTCTTTACCTCCTAAGTCAGGAGTTAAGAGTCAGTCTGTTAGGTTTAAGTCACAAAATCCTTGTTTTCATTGTGGTAGTTTATGGCATTCCATTTATACTTGTAATAAATATCATAGTTTATACTATGATTATTATCAAATAAAACCTTCTTTGAAGAAAGTTGCTCTAATTCCTTCTAGTGTAAAGTCTGATGCAAAGTCTGATATAAGTTCTGATAAACAGCATGTTAGCACAAACTCTAATATTAAATCCGCTGCAAATGCTAACAAACTTAAAAGGCCAAAGGATCCAAGCAAGTATGGGTCCTTAAAACTAACCATTAGTGGTCTTTGTGATTGCAGGGCAACAGGAGAAACATTCTAGTACTGGATAGTGGATGTTCAGGACATATGACTGGAAATAAAGCCCTGCTCTCAGACTTTGTGGAGAAAGCTGGCCCAAAAGTTTCTTATGGAGATGGAAACATGGGAAAAACTCTGGGATATGGCAATATTAATCTTGGGAATGTCATCATTGAAACAGTAGCTCTTGTCTCAGGACTTAAACACAATCTGCCGAGTGTGAGTCAAATCTGTGACAGAGGTTGTCATGTGGTTTTCTTTGAAGAACACTGTGAAGTTGTAAGCAATTTTACAGAGTGGTTCTGAAAGGTTACAGGCATGGTAACATTTATGAAGCCAGACTTTCAATAAGTACTGATGGTTCTGCAATCTGTCTTTTGAGTAGAGCATCAATTGAAGAAAGCTGGAATTGGCACAAAAGACTCTCTCATTTAAACTTCAACAACATAAATGAGCTTGTAAAGAAAGATCTTGTGAGAGGATTGCCAAAAGCAGTATTTTCTCCTGATGGCCTTTGTGATTCATGTCAAAAGGCAAAATAAAGAAAATCTTCTTTCAAGAGCAAAACTGAGTCATCAATTCTTGAGCCTTATCACCTACTGCATGTTGATCTATTTGGTCCAGTCAATTTCATGTCTATTGCAAAGAAGAAATATGCTATGGTTATAGTGGATAAGTTCACAAGGTACACTTGGGTGTACTTCTTGCACAAGAAGAATGAAACTGCATTTACTCTAACTGATCATGTCAGACAGATGGATAAGTTGGTCAAAGATTCTGTTAAAATTATAAGAAGTGATAATGGCACTGAGTTCAAGAATTCGCTCATGGAAGAGTTCTGCAAAGAGCATGGAATCAAACAGGATTTTTTTGTACCTGGAACTCCACAGCAAAATGGAGTTGTAGAAAGAAAGAACATGACTCTCATTGAAGCTGCACGAACTATGCTTGATGAAGCAAAGCTGCCAACCTACTTTTGGGCTGAAGCTATGCAGACTGCTTGTTTTACACAGAATGCAACACTCATAAACAAGCATGGAAAAACACCATATAAGATGGTGAAGAAAAAGAAGCCAAATCTGAAATACCTTCATGTATTTGGTTGCAAGTGTTTTGTTCTTAATACTCATCCTGAACATCTATCAAAATTTGATCTAAAAGCTGATGAAGGAATTTTTGTTGGATATCCACTTTCCATAAAAGCCTTCAGAGTCTACAATTTAAGAACAAGAGTTGTCATGGAATCTATCAATGTATCTTTTGATGACAAGAAGATTACTGGAATTGAAGATTTCAATGATCACGATCAGCTGAGATTTAAAAATAAAGACTTAAATTCTGATTCTGTAAATTCTGATGACTTAAACTCTGAACCTGTAAGTACTGATGTCATTGAATCTATGGTAACAACTCCAAAGGAAAATGCACCTGTCCAGAGGGAGTAAGCTGAAGATCCTACCACATCTCAAGACTCTAAAGAAGCATTCGAACCTGATACTAGCTCTTCAAACTCTGATTCATCTAGTTCTGATGAGTTGAATTCTAATAATTCTGGAAGCTCTGATACTTCAAATCCTGAAGGATCCATCAAATTCTGAAGTCTCAGAGAGCATAACTACAGGGGGAGCATCAGAAAATGCTGATGGGATAACATGGATCATGGGGGAGGATCCAGTTCTAGAAGTCAACTTCAATCTGCAAGGAAGTGGTCCAAATCACATACACCTGACTTAATTATTGGAGATCCTGAAGCAGGTGTCAGAACTAGAACTGCAACATCAAATGAATGTCTCTATCATTCTTTTCTATCTCAGACTGAAGCAAAGAAAGTGGAAGAAGCTCTTTAAGATGCTAATTGGGTGCAAACAATGCAGGAAGAGTTAAATGAATTTGAAAGAAATAAAGTCTGGACCCTAGTGCCAAGACCAAAGAACAGATCAGTTGTTTGCACAAAATGGGTGTTCAGAAACAAAACTGATAGTGATGGCATAATTACAAGGAATAAAGCAAGGCTGGTTGCTAAAGGCTACTCTCAACAGGAGGGTATTAATTATGATGAAACATTTGCACCAATTGCTAGATTAGAAGCCATAATGATCTTTTTGGCTTATGCTGCTCACAAAAAGTTTAAAGTCTTTCAATTGGATGTGAAAAGTGCTTTTCTCAATGGAGAATTGGAAGAAGAGGTATATGTTGAACAACCTCCAAGCTTTGTAGATCCTAAATTTCCCAATCATGTCTACAAGCTTGACAAAACACTTTATGGCCTTAAGCAAGCTCCAAGAGCATGGTATGAAACTTTAGCTCAATTCCTTCTGGAAAGTGGATTTCATAGAGGCACAATTGACAAGACTTTATTCTACCTCAACCATGGAAATGACTTACTTTTGGTACAGATATATGTTGATGATATCATATTTGGTTCTACCAATGCCAAACTCTGTGAGAGGTTTGCAAAGCTAATGCAGTCAAGATATCAAATGAGTATGATGGGAGAACTTAGTTATTTTCTGGGCCTTCAAGTCAAGCAAAATGAAGAAGGTACTTTTATCTGTCAATCCACGTACACCAGAAAGTTACTGAAGAAGTTTGGAATGCATGATTGTTCAACAACATCCACTCCCATGGCCACTGCAAGCAAGTTAGATAAAGATACTGGTTCACCAGTAGATATTACTAACTATAGAGGTATGATTGGCTCTTTATTCTATTTAACTGCAAGTAGACCTGATATCATGTATGCTACCTGTCTTTGTGCAAGATTTCAGGCCAAGAGAACCTCACTTAATAGTCGTGAAAAGAATTTTCAAGTACCTTAAGGGTACAACTGATCTGGGATTATGGTATCCTAGAGAATCAGATTTTAAGCTAATAGGTTACTCAGATGCAGATTTTGCAAGATGCAAAATAGACAGGAAAAACACTAGTGGAAGCTGCCAATTTCTTGGAGGCAGATTGGTTTCTTGGTTTAGCAAGAAACAGAATTCAATTTCCACATCAACTGTAGAAGCAGAATATATTGCTGCAGGAAGCTGTTATGCATAGATTCTTTGGATGAAGAATCAGTTACTGGATTATGGGTTAGAATTTTCTAAAATCCCTATTTACTGTGATAATAAAGTGCTATTGTTATGACAGGTAATCCAGTTCAACACTCAATGACAAAGCACATTAGCATAAGGTACCATTTCATAAGGGAACATGTGATGGAAGGTACAGTGGAATTGCACTTTGTTCCAACAGATCAACAACTAGCAGATATCTTCACAAAACCACTATGTGAAGCTACTTTTACAAGACTGGTAAATGAACTTGGAATTGTTTCAGGTTCTTTCTCTAAATCTGCTTAGTTTTTGTTCTCATGTATCAGACTTTATGATCAGTGTTTACAGATTGTTTTACTTTCATATAATCTGTGCTTAAAATTGAAATTCATTAAATGCTGATTGTTATTTAATGTGGATCTTTAAACTCTGATAGTGTTTTGAATGTTCTGTGACTATTCAATCCAATGAGGATAATTGTGCTAGATGCTGACCTAGTAGTCTTTAACATACTAGAAATTCCATGTTTGAATTAGTTGTTTATGTGGAAACTCATTAACACAAGCAAATTCTGATTTTGAGATTAGTCAAGTTTACTTTGTGTATCTTATTACTAAGTCACAAACTAGATTATTGCTTCTTATCTGTTTGATTCTGATGTCAGTAAATCTTTAGGATGAACTAAATGCTGATAAGACTCACTTATCAAATGAAAAAAAAAGAAAATAAAAGTCAGGTACTCCTTTGAGATCTGGAGTAAATATGTGGAAGGGAAGACCCAAGTGCATTGCTGGTATTAAGTAATATGCATTAGAAAAGCAAATAAATTTTCTTGGTGACTTTTCACATTCTCTGATTACTGGAGAAATACTCTGACAACAGCATAAATTCTGATAAGCAGTCGTGACTCACTTACACTGAGAAGCCATTGTAAAAAGGAATTTCAAAAGATGCATAAAATGAGCATAAACAGTTGAGGTGGACTCTTGCATAAATTTGTTCTATAGTAGACTTCATGATTGATGACAAATTTTAAGCACTTTTCTTAGTTATGCCTTATTTCTAAGATGTACTGAAGTTTATCAGACTTTAATCTTGATCTGATATTTTGCTAAATGCACACACTTTCACTCCATGTGAATGATGAAAATTACTGTGGTGATTAAGTTGTTTTTGACAAACAGTTAAGTGTCATTTGCATACATTCTGAGGACAAGTTCTGATGCAAGTTCTGATGATTAAACTCTGAAGAAAATAAGTCAGTATTTGTATGAAGAATCACAGAAAAAGATATTCACTTTTTGAGTTCAGAAGCCAAATTCTGATGACTGGTAAAATCTGATATAAGTTAAGTTCTGATATTAAATCCTGATGGAATCCTTGATGCTTATATGGCATTTTTCTTTACTTGACTTATTTGTGGTAAAATCTGAAACAGTCTTTTTTAAATTAGAATATATTTGGGTAAGATAAAAACATTCATAATCATTATGGGTTAGTGGTTAACGTGTTTGTCCTGAAAAACTGCATGTGCACGATAATTATTGCTTATTTTACGTGCCCATTAACTCCTGTTTTAACTGTTTATTGACTGTTCACATGTTGCCAGGTGTAAAGTGTATCCCATGCTTCAAAATTATAACTGTTGAGTGGAGAGAGTATACAAATAGGGGTTAAAAGATTTTCTAATCATTTACTTACTTTTCTATTCTTAATCTCTTTTATTCTCTCTCTCTAATATTCTCTGAAGCGTTCTCTTCCAGGCATTCTCACAAACACCTTTCGCGCAACATATTTTCTCACTTAATTTCTTACAGAGATGGCACCAAAAGACGTGATTTTCAATGGAGCTAAGTTTGTTCCCAACAAGTACTCGTCTATTCTTAGCAAGGCTAAAGCTCCATCGAAACTTCACTTTATTCAGGACTTTCTTGCTAATTCTGATATTGGGTACGCTTTGACCCAACCTGACGCAATCTTTGAAATCCAAGTACTGGAGTTTTGGAGAAGTGGAATCTATGATGATGGAAGTGCTCAAGGGTCCCCAAGTATTATCTTTACAATAGGGGAGGATGAACATGTCGTGACATTTGCCACGGTTCGACAAGCGCTGCAGCTTCATGAGAACTGTGTTTATTCAACTGTTAAGGAGCCAGTTCTTCAAAATATGATAACCAGTCTAGGGTATGAAAAGACATTGGCAAGGCTGGGTCAATTGAAGAGATCCAACATAAGGAGGGAATGGAGTTTCTTCTTTGACTACATTACAAAGACCTTCGCCAACAAATGTTCTAACTTTGATGCAATCCCCATACTCCGTCAACAAATCGGGTATGCTCTCATTAATCAAACTGATTTTGATTATGCAAGTGCTGTTTTAGGTTTTATTGGGGATAGGATGACAGAAGATAGGAATACTGTCTATTTTTCTAGATTCTGTCAGCTTATTTATAGTTTTTGTTGTGATGAAGAACCCCAACCTGCTAGTGAATTAATTCCATCTTTTAGACTAGCAAAAAGAGCTTTTAATGACTTATTATCTACTGATAATAAAAAGGTTGTGTTAAGACCACTCCGAGTTCCTTTATCTGTCAAACAGGCTTTAATAACCTATGATCCAGTTACATACACTGAATTATATCCTGATGTCCAACCATCCGAACCTCAACCATCAACACCTACCACCACTACCAAAGCACCTCAAACTTCTCAACTATAACCAAAATCTACCATCAGGACATCTGTCAAACCATCAACTCAATCATCTCAACCTGAATCATCAGCACATACCATCAGATCTTCATCTTCCAGGCCAAAGAGGACAATGTCTGTTCCTCAACCTCCACAAAAGAGAAGGAAGATGATTCTCAGAGATGAATCTGATAGTGATGAAGAAATAATTGAAGCACGAATTCATGCATCAGAACCTGTGATATTTGAAGCTGAGAATGTTACGTCTCAGAAAAAACAGCAGCTCAAAGTTCAGATACTTTGAAGAAGAAATCTGTAAGTTCTAAAGCTGCTAAAGCAACTCCTTGATTGGCAAAGAGATTGAAGAAAATGAAGGCTAGGAGGTATTTGGCTAAGGCTCCATCAGAAGATACCAAAGAAGCTGAGTAAGGGGATCAGGAATCTCTGATCTTAAAAGAACCAGTTATCATTGAAGCCCTTTCAGCTCAAGCCAAAGAAACTGCTGCTGATACAGTTGTAACCCCTCCTGTCTCACCTTTTAAAGCTACAGATGATGCTGAAGAACACACTGAAAATTCTGAAATAGATATTCATAATTTGAATATACCAAATGTTCTTTATCTGGAAGCTCCATCTACAGAAGCTCAGCAATTTCAAACTCAATTACCAATTTTAAATGCTGAGATACCATCTACATCAACCACACCAGCTCTGGAGATAAATTCTGATGTTCAGAATTTAAATGTTCTGAAGACAGTGATTCTGCTGAGACTCCAGTTCCAATACTAGGAAAGGAAGAATTGGTGAAGAAATTTGTTGAAAAAGAAGCACATATTCCTTGGGAGGATACTCACAGAGGAGTGGAGTGGATCAAGAAGTGGAATGACACTGATTTCATTCCAAGTTCTAACATTCTGACAGAGCATATTGCTAAAGCTGACGAGTTGCTCACAAATGCTGATTTAAAGACACAACTCAAGATCACTGCTCTATCTACAAAACATCTTCAAGGTCTACATTCTTCTACTCTTGAGAAGGTTAATACACTAAAGGAACATGCTGATAAGCTAGATCTATAACTTAAGCTTGACAAAAATAGATATATCAGACCTAATCTTGAGAAAATTGAAGCCATTGAGCAGATTCAAAAGAAGCAACATGCCCAAATTGATGAGGTCCTGACTAACCAAGTTTCTCAGAAAGCTCAATTGGAAGAAATCCAATCTTCAGTTGAAATTCTTCTTTCTCTCTTACTTCCTGATGATGCCAAAAAGGGGAAGAAGGTAGTTAAGTCCAAATGCTCACCTACTGAAATACTGAAGAAAAAGGATGATAAAAGTGATGACCAGGGAAACTCTGATAAGAGTAGAGGTCAAGGAAAAGTTCAAGGAAAATCTTCTACAAAGAACAAGTCAAGTTCTGATGCTGTGAATGCTAAAAGACTGAAGTCAAGTTCTGATAAGAAAAGTCTGATGTCAAGTTCTGATATTCTGATTCAGTCAGGATCTAAAGACTCTCAGAAGTTTTTACAAACTCTGAAGCTAAAGGGGAAGCAGACTACTGTTTATTACAAAAATCCTAAAATCCAGACACTTGATGAGGAGATAGCAAGAAGATTATTTCTGAAACAAAATCCAGGAATGGATTTGGAAACTCTCAAGGAGGAAGAATCTAGATTTGCTGCTGAGAAGACAAATCTTAAGTCTAAAGCTTCTGATGCAAAGAAACCTCCAAGGCCTAAGGAAAAAGGCATTGTGATCAGGGAAAAGTCAAAATATGAGATTTCAAAGTCCAAGGCTAGATCAAAAACTGAGATTGATCCTAAGTCAAAAGGGAAAGAAAAGGTTGGTGATCCTTTAAAGATTGAGAAAAAGATAAGTTCTTCCATTCCAGTCTATCAAACCACAATGCATGATGATGATTTGATAGAAGATGAAACTGTTCAAATTCTGAAAAGAAGAAAGATAATTGAAGAATCTAAAACAACCTCTGACACTGCTCAAGTTGTTCAAGATGAAGAACAGCAAGCTATAGAAGAAACAACAAATTCTGATCAAGTTAATTTGGAAAAGATGACAATTGCTGATAAAAAGAAGCTGTTATGGAAGAAAGCTACTCCAGTTGAACCAAAATCCAATCTCTTGATGAATCAACTTGCAACATTTGGATTGAGATCCAAGTAACCTAGAGATAAAGCTGGATTAGGTTCTGATGAAGAGAAAATACATACAGGAGTAGAAGTTACTCTAAGAGATCCTTTCATGTTGACAGACAAACCATATGAACAAATCAAACAAAAGCACCTTGACAAGGTGTTGTCTGCTCAAATCGTGATAGATGCTCATGATAAGGAAAATCTAAAGGAGAAATTGATTTTATTTCTCTATGATGGATTAACTTACAGACTAGCTAATACTGATGTGCTAAAGAAGTCTGTCAGAGAACTTCAACATATTCACTATCTTCTGGAAGTAAAATTTGATGTTACAAGGAGATGGTCAGAATATATTTTGAAGGCTATAAGAGATCTATTCAGAATCTCTGGTACAAAGACTTCTCAGTATATACCAATGGTTACTGAAGATGATGGAAGAGAAATTCCTATGCTGAAGAATTCTACTAAGGTGGAAGTTATTCTGAAAGGAAAATGCTTATGTTATAATGAAAACTCTTCACATCCAAGTGTTATCAGACTTGGTGATGGACTCGAAAGAACATCAATTCAAGCTCTCAGAACTGCCATTTATCAGATTGGTGATTATAAAATTGAAGAACTGATGCAGGTCAAAGCACAGTTAGTTGAAATTCTGAGGAAAGCTTAAGACAAGCTGGTAAGAGATTTTGTTAAGAATCATTATGGATTCAGATTGATCCAGTGAAGTTGGTAAATCTAAAATGACTGTAAGTTGTAGTTAATAGTCTTATTAAACTCTTATTGCATTTGAACTTAAATATTTTTGACATCATCAAATCTATTAACTTGTATATTTTGCACAATTTACAAGTTGGGGGAGATTGTTAGATATATTTGAGATGTCATGTCTAATATATTTCATGTTTAGTTTTCAGATCTTAACAAACAGGAAATATCAGTACTTACTGGAATCAGTACTTACTGGAAGTCAGAACTTAAGGATATCAGGATTAGATTATCTGAAGATAATATCAGAAGATGGATATCAGAACTTAAGTACTGAAGGACTAACAGTTAAGGAAGGAAGCTGATTTACAAGAAAGAAGATCGAGACTAATACGAATAGAAGATATGCATGGAAAGAGTTAGAGGACTTAAAGAATTATATAAGATATCTAATTGATATATTTTAGGAGACATAATTATATTCCATATCAATTAGAAGTTATCTTGTAACTGTGTACTATATAAACACAGACATAGGTTTACACTATATGTGTTATCATTATCTAGAAGATTATACATTATAACCTAGCAGCTCTCGTGATATTTGTTCATCACTGAGAGAGAACAGTTCCATTGTGTTAGGAATATGTGTATTAGTTTGATGATAAGTTAAACAAACACTTAAGTAGAAATCTAGTGTTTGTAGCCTCAACGGATAAGACCATCTTGGCTATCCGTTGAAGGAGTAGCTTTACTTAGCAATAAGTTTAGTATTGTAGCACATTTCATTCTCTGGATTCAAGTTGTAATTCTTAGATGTTATAGGAAATTATCAGTCATGTTGACTACTAGTAGATATGCAAATAGGAGGGCTAATTGTAAATATTTCATGCCTTGTAATTTTGTATAAGTGAAGAAGTATCAACTGATATTGAAGACCTTCAACGGATAAGAAACAAAGCTTCAACGGATGTCTCTAATGCTTCAACGGATAATATCCATCAACGGATGAGTGCTTTAACGGATAAAGACTTCAACTGATTATGCATCAACGGATAAAGCTTCAACGGATAAAACCTCAACGGATAAGGCATCAACGGATGAAAGCTTCAATCGATGCTTAGTTCATTAACAGTTGATAGTGACAATTCACAAGCTGACAGAGGCACATGGGTTGACAGAGACAAACTGGAATGTGGAAGCCTCTATGAGGAATCAAGAAAATGCAGCATTTCCATTCTGATGCAAACAAGGAAGTATTCAAAGATCTACAGCCAAGCCTAAATTGCATTTGATAGAGAAATGAAGAAGAAACATGTGAAGAATCTTTTTAATTGTATTTTACAGTTTTGTCTTCACTTATAAACTTGGTGATATATAAACCAAGTAGCAGCTAGTAATTAGATAAGAATTTTCCTGAGCTGTTTAGAAATATCCAGAGAGAAAATCATCTAGTTTGTACTAGGAAGTAGCTGTGATTTAATTCTTTGAATCACAGATTTTCTGAAATAACACATCTCTGGTGGAACAACAAATCCATCAGAAAAGTTTTTAAGTTCTTTGTGTTCTTTACATTTGTGTTTGAATATATATCTGTCTGTATTAGCTTCAAGCAATTCACACACATTTGTTCACTAAAACACTTAGCCTTAGAAACTACTCAAAACTTGAAAAAGTTTTGAGATTTACATTCAACCCCCCTTCTGTAAATCTCATTGTTAGTCCACTGGGAATAATAATTGGTATCAGAGCTTGCTCTTAACATTCAAAGAGTTTAAAGATCCATTCTGCTAACATCATGAGTAAGAAGGATACTAGTGTAAAGATTCCAATCCTGGAAAGAGATAACTATCATCACTGGAAGGTGAAGATGCATTTACATCTTCTCTCTCAAGATGAAAGCTACATCAACTGCATTGAGAATGGTCCTCACATCCCACACAAGGTGGCAACAGCTGCTACTGCAACAGTTGCTGTTGGACAGTCTATTCTCAAGCCAAAGGCAGAATGGACTGTTGAAGATATTGAAGAGGTCCACAAGGACAAGAAAGCCATGAACATTCTGTTTAATGGCCTGGATCAAGATATGTTGACAATGTCATCAATAGCCAAACTGCTAAGGAAGTTTGGGATACTGTGCAGCTTATCTGTGAAGGCACTGAGCAAGTTAGAGAAAACAAAATGCAGCTTCTCATTCAACAGTATGAATATTTTCACTTTGAAGAAGGAGAATCATTGAATGATACCTTCAACAGATTTCAGAAACTGTTGAATGGATTGAAGCTGTATGGGAGAATTTACCAAGTCAAGGACTCCAATTTAAAATTTCTAAGGTCTCTACCGAAGGAATGGATCCTATGACTATTTCTCTAAGAAATTCTCAAGATTATAAGGACTTCACACTTGAAAGATTATATGGAATTTTGAAGACATATGAACTTGAGATGGAGCAAGATGAGCTGTTGGAAAAGGGAAAGAGAAAAGGAGGATCAGTTGCACTTGTAGCTGACAGTGAGAAGGTTGAAGCCAGGAATGAGGAAAAGATAATGCCAAGTCTCAAAATTGGCACAAGCAAATCAGAATCAAGCAAGGGTGAAGAGAAAGTAGTTGAAGATGAAGACAATTCCAGTCAGGATGACTTTGATGATATTGATGAACATCTGGCTTTTCTGTCCAGGAGGTTTGCTAAGATGAAGTTCAGGAAAAATACAAAATTCACTAAGCCAAACAAAAACATGGTGGACAAATCAAAGTTCAAATGTTACAACTGTGGCATTAGTGGACACTTTGCAAGTGAGTGTAGGAAGCCAACCTCTGATAAAAAGAAATTTGAGCAAGTTGATTACAAAAAGAAGTATTTTGATTTGCTCAAACAAAAGGAAAGAGCTTTTCTCACTCAAGATGATTGGGCAGCAGATGGGGTCAATGAAGATGATGATATGGAATATGTCAACCTAGCCCTGATGGCTAATTCTGATGAAAATGAAACTAGTTCATCAAGCAACCAGGTAATTACTGATCTCTCTCAGCTTTCTAAACATAAATACAATGAAGCCATAAATGATATGTCCAATGAATTATATCATTTGCGTGTTTCCCTTAAATCACTAGCTAAAGAAAACACTAGGATCAAAGAGAATAATGTGTTTTTAAGTGATAGGAATGCTGTGTTAGAGAATCAGGTAATTGAGCTTGAAAAGATTAAACTTAAATGCTTGACTGTTGAAAGTGAACTAGAAGAAGCTGTTAAGAAAGTAGAAATTCTTTCTAAACAGTTAGAAAGTGAGCAAGAGGTAATCAAGGCCTGGAAAACATCTAGGGATATTAGCGTTCAGATTTCCAAGGTTCAGGGAATTGAATCATTCTGTGAGGATGCCTGGAAGAAAAACAAAAAGGAGTTATAATTAATTGATGGATTGTCAACGGATGTGGAATCAACGGATGATGAAAGTTATCCGTTGAAGGAAGAAAAAGAGCATCCATTGAAGGATCATCAATTAAAACAGGCAAGTAATTTTAAAAATAAAATCTCAATAAGAAGAATGATTCAACTCTCAAGATCTTTGTCAAAGAAGGAGCTAGCACATTCAAAGATGTCAGTAAGGTGAATATAAGACACATGACTTTAGATCAGCTGAAAAATAGGCTTAAGTTGGTTGATGATAAAAAGGAAACTAAAAGAAAATCTAAAAGAAATGGGAAGGTAGGGATTAATAAACATAACAATTACACACCTGATAGGTATGCTCCTAGAAAAAGCTGTGTGCATTGTAAAAGTGTTAATCACCTATCTGATAATTGCAAATCTGTTAAAAATGCTCCCATGTCTTCAAATCCCTCCATGCCTAACATGTCTATGTCACCTCTGCATGCCATGCCTGTTATGTCTCATCAGAATCCCCATGCACATTTTGCAAACATGCCATATATTAATAATCCTTATTTTACTGCATTTAGTATGCCTCAAATGCCATACAATATGCCTATGTGGAATAACATGTTTGCACAATCTATGCCTTATCAAATTCAATCAAATGTGCTAAATGATTCTGTGACTAACCCTACACTTCAACCAACCACATCTGAGATCAAGGTTGACCCAAAGTTACCTAAGTCAAAAGATGCAGGAGGAATGAAGTCTAGGAAAAAGACTAACAAGGCTGGACCCAAGGAAACTTGGGTACCAAAATCAACTTGATTGATTTTGTTGTGTGCAGGGAAAAAGAAGGAATCTATGGTACTTGGACAGTGGCTGTTCAAGACACATGACAGGAGATTTCACCCTGCTCACAGAGTTTAAGGAGAGAGCTGGCCCTAGCATAACCTTTGGAGATGACAGCAAAGGATTCACTATGGGATATGGCTTGATTTCAAAAGAAAATCCCATCATTGATGAAGTTGCATTGGTTGATGGTCTCAAACATAACTTATTGAGCATCAGTCAACTATTTGACAGAGGGACTACTGTTTCCTTCAATTCTGAAGCCTGTATTGTCACAAGTAAAAAGGACAATAAAGTGGTTCTAACTGGAGTTAGAAAAGGGAATGTGTACTTAGCTGACTTCAACTCTACAGATGCAGAATCCATTACTTGTCTTTTCAGCAAAGCAAGTGCAGTTGAAAGTTGGCTATGGCACAAGAAGCTGTCCCATTTGAATTTCAAGACAATGAATGATCTAGTCAAAAAAGACTTAGTTAGAGGAATGCCTCTAGTGGAATTCACAAGGGATGGACTGTGTGATGCTTGTCAGAAAGGAAAACAAAAGAAAGTATCATACAGTAAGAAGCTTGAATCTGCAATTGATGAACCATTACAACTGCTACACATGGATCTTTTTGGACCAGTCAATGTATTGTCAATTTCAAGGAAAAGATATTGCCTAGTGATTGTTGATGATTTCTCTAAGTTTTCATGGGTCTATTTTCTTGGATCAAAGGATGAAGCTAGTGAAATCATTATCAATCATACCAAGCAAGTCAACAATCATCCTGAAATCAAATTAAGGAATATTAGGAGTGACAATGGAACTGAGTTCAAGAATTCAACCATGAAGTTGTTCTGTGAAGAAAATGGGATCATGCATGAGTTCTCAGCTCCAAGGACTCCACAACAAAATGGTGTGGTGGAAAGGAAGAACAGATCACTAATTGAAGCTACAAGGACAATGCTTGAAGAGTCAAAACTCCCAACTTACTTTTGGGCTGAGGCTGTTAACTGTGCATGTTACACTCAGAATATTTCTCTAATCAATCAGGCAAAAGGCATGACTCCCTATCAATTATTCAAGAGAAGAAAACCAACTTTAAACTTTGTGCATGTCTTTGGTTGCAAATGTTACATCTTAAGGAATCAATCTGATCACAAAGGGAAGTTTGATACAAAGGCTGCTGAAGGAATAATTGTTGGCTATTCTGCTGGAAAATCTTATAGGGTCTATAATCTAAGAACCAACATTGTCATGGAATCTGTGCATGTTGTGTTTGATGATAAAAAAATTGATGGACTAACAGATGAGGGACATCATGAAGGACTCAAATTTGACAACATTGAGATATATTGTGATGATAGTGAAGATGAGAATGATGAAGAAGGCATGTCAAGAAGAATTCGGAATCTGCCTTTGGATAATGCACAGAATGCTGCATCCGTTGAAAGTCATAATTCAGCTTCCGTTGAAAGAAGCAATGCAACATCCGTTGAAAGGCAAAGTGCATCATCCGTTGAAGTTCATAATGAAGCATCCGTTGATCACAGTCTGTCAACGGATAATCAATTCACTTCATCAGTTGATAGAGCTCCCAATTCCTTTCAAAGGATCAGCAACTCAGGGGGAGTTTCAACCAATCAACATTCTATCTCACATCATGACAATACTGAGGCAACCTCATCTAGAGCTAATCTACCACCTCAAAGGAAATGGACCAAGAATCACCCTTTTGAACTGATCATTGGTGATGCTTCATCTAAAGTGCAAACTAGAAGGGCTACTCAAGATGAATGTCTGTATAGTAGCTTTCTATCACAGGAGGAACCTAAGAGAGTGGAAGAAGCTCTATTGGATCCAGATTAGATTTTAGCAATGCAAGAGGAGCTAAACCAATTTGAAGGGAACAAAGTATGGAAGCTGGTACCCAAGCCAAAGAACAAGAGTTCTATTGACACAAAATGGGTATTCAGAAACAAGATGGATGAAAATGGTATTGTCATAAGGAATAAAGCCAGATTGGTTGCTAAAGGCTATTCTCAACAAGAAGGAATATATTTTGATGAAACATTTTCTCCAGTTGCCAGACTTGAGGCCATCAGAATCTTTCTAGCCTATGCAGCCCATGCCAATTTCAAAGTCTATCAAATGGATGTCAAGAGTGCATTTCTAAATGGGGAATTGGAGGAAGAAGTTTATGTAAGCCAACCTCCAGGATTTGAAGATCCAAACTTTCCAGACTATGTGTATTATCTGTTAAAAGCACTCTATGGACTAAAGAAAGCACCTAGAGCATGGTATGAGACTTTGTCAAAATTCCTTCTAGATAATCACTTCATAAGAGGTACTGTTGACAAAACTCTCTTCTTTAGAAATGTTAATGGCTCTAAAATACTTGTTCAAATTTATGTAGATGATATTATATTTGGATCTACTGATGATAAGCTTTGTAAAAAGTTTGCTAAGTTAATGCAAAGTAAATATGAAATGAGCATGATGGGAGAGCTAACTTATTTTCTTGGTTTACATGTTAAACAAGTTAGTGGTGGAATTTTCATTAGTCAAACTAAATACATTTATGATCTTTTAAAGAAGTTTGACTTAATGGATTGTTCATCTGCAAAAACTCCCATGGCCACTGCCACCAAGCTTGAATTAAACAAGGCTGAAAAGTCTGTGGATATTTCAAGTTATAGAGGCATGGTTGGCTCACTTTAATATTTAACTGCTAGTAGACCTGATATAATGTTTTCTACATGTCTCTGTGCTAGATTTCAAGCTGACCCTAAAGAATCTCACTTAATGGCTATTAAAAGAATCTTCAGATATCTCAAAGGGACTCCAAATCTAGGAATTTGGTACCCTAGAGAGTCTGGTTTTGATCTAATTGGCTACTCAGATGCAGATTATGCAGGCTGTAAAATAGACAGGAAAAGCACAACTGGCACCTGTCAATTTCTAGGGAACAAGCTTGTGTCATGGTTCAGCAAGAAGCAAAATTCTGTTTCTACATCAACAGCTGAAGCTGAGTATATTGCTGCTGGTAGTTGCTGTGCACAGATACTATGAATGAGGAATCAACTATTTGACTATGGTTTGACTGTTGACAAAATTCCAATATTCTGTGACAACACAAGTGCCATTGCCATTACTGAAAATCCAGTGCAGCACTCAAGAACCAAGCACATTGATATCAAGTACCACTTCATTAGGGAACATGTGATGAAAGGTACAGTGGAACTTCATTTTGTTCCAAGTGAAAAGTAGATTGCAGACATATTTACCAAGCCACTTGATGAATCAACATTCACAAGATTAGTAAGTGAGCTAGGTATGCTTAATTATTCATAAATTTATGTCCTCTATATAATCTGCATTGAAGCCTGAAATGAATTTGCTGCAAGAACAAAGTTGGCTTTAAGAAAGACCTATCCTATCAACGGATATTCCCTATCCGTTGAAAGCCAAAATTGTTCTATCAACGGATGTTCATTATCCGTTGAAAGACAAATACATTTCTGGTAATTTTATCCCTCAACGGATAAAATAGTGTTGGTCATCAATGGATAACTATTTACCTTATCCGTTGAAGTGTCACATCAGTTACTTTCAGTAAGTCACAGACGTTGATTTCTTTACTTAACCGTTGATACAGATATACACTGTTGTATGTATTTGTTTTAAAGGCAGTTTAGAATTTCTACAGTTTTATTTATTCTTGAACGGCTGTAATTTACTTAAAAGTATCATTTTATTTACGTTTTAATTCAAGAAAGTATAAAGGCCCATTGAACTCTTATTTTCACTTTACGCTTTCTTGCAATTTTCATTCTCCTTCTCTCCCAAAATTCTCAAGTTTTTCTCTGCAACCTCTACTCACAACAATGGCACCAATAGTCAAAATTATGTCTCAAACAGGATTTGTTTATGAAAAGAATAATTTCATAGCCTTGGTTGAAAAGAATGAAGCCCATTCTGATTATCACAAGATGATGGACTTCATCAAAAACTGCAAACTGAGCTATGTAATGCTGGAAGCCCCAACCATCTACTGTGAGGTGATTGAGGAGTTTGGACAACTGCAGAGTTCAACTCCACAGATATGACTATTGCCTTCTCTCTCAAAGGTAAGGATTATTGCATTAATTGTGATGATATACAATCTTGCTTTAAGTTGCCTGAGAATAATGCCATAACACCACACACTGATAAAGATGTATCTGCTATGTTAGATTCCATAGGCTATGCTTTTGATTCTGCTAGTTTAGGTAGCATTAGAAGGAAAGGCCTTAGGAAAGAATGGAGTTTTCTTGGAGATGCCTTTATTAAGGTTTTCTCTGGGAAGATTAGCAATTTTAATGCCATAACCTCATCTCTTGTTAATATGCTTTATATGCTAGTTTCTGATAGGTACTTTAATTTTAGCAACTGTGTCATGCTAGAATTAGGTTCCAGATTAGGTAATAAAGCTAATAGACCACATAACATCTACTATGCTAGATTTTTTATGTTATTGGCTAACCATGTTGCTGAAGGATTGGTTATATCAAATTAGAATAATAAACTCAAATGCTGGGCACAAGAGAAAAGGGTCCTTGCAGACCTTTTGAGAATGAACCTCAACAGCCAGGTGCCATTGGTATATTTGCCAATCATGAATGCACCACAGGTAAGTGAGGTAAACACTTCTATAACTCCTACTATTTCCAACCCCATTGTTTCTTTGTCTTCCAGTGTGGCAATGGAATCTGTGTCTTTGTCCAAACAGGTTCCTACCAAAGCCACCAAAACTAAAGTTTCAAAACTCAAGTCAAAGAAAACTACCTCTGTTGTTTCTCAAAAGACAACAGTTGTAACAACTACCATAAACCCTGAAGGGAGTGAACAGGGTGTGAGTGGTGAGGGGAGGGGTGAACATCAAGAAACCCCCCAGGATAAGGTGGGAGAGGTGAGTGGTACCCAAGCCAGCCAAGCCACAGTCTCTCAAAAGACTGTGGTGGTTCAAAAGGAGTCAAACACATCCCTAGTTGCATCCTTCCAAAACGGTGCAACTATTGAAAATAGTCCCCAACCAGGGACACAGACCAAAAGAGGGAGGGACACTGAAGCCACACATTCACCAATTAAAGCCTTTTCAAGGAAGAAGAAGGCCAAGACCCTAGTTTCCACACAAGGGGCACACACAGCACATATACATCCACCTGTATCTGTGCCTTCTCAAATTCAGCTCGATGTGATTCCAGAAAATGTGGAGTCACAGCCCCATTCTCTCATAATAGAAACACACCAATCATCAAACTCTTCATCACCCTCTCTGGATGTGGATATGATATTCACATCAATTCCTGATTCTCCCTCATTAAAACTCAGGGAGGAGCCCCACTCAAAACCTGATGATCATCATCTTTTAGATGATTTGTTGGATCATCAGCCAATTCCTTCATATGTAGTTGAAGAATCTGTGTTACCTCACTTAAAATCAATTCACACAGATTCAACAATTGTGTCACTTTCAATATCTACATCTTTTCCTTCTTCAACGGATATCTCTCATCCGTTGACAAGTGGTTGTTCTTCAACGGATAAGCTTAACATCAGTTATCCGTTGATACCATCAGTTTCCACTTCAACGGATACTCCCTATCCGTTGATGGTCTCTACACACATAACAGAAACAATTCCAACTGTAGAGGACATGGTTACTGTACAATCACTTTTAGGTTTGAGGGAAGGGAGTGATCTTTTGAGTGAGAGGCTGGGTTGCTCCCAGACAAAAGGAGAGGTTGAGAGTCACCATATGCATGCTATTTCTTCCAGCATGGCAAAAGTGAGTGAGAGGAGTACCACCTTAGAAGGTGAGGGTGAGGGTGTGAGGGTGTGTGTGAGCCAGGGGGAGCCCCTGATGCAAGAACATAGAGAAAATGAGAGAAAGGCAGTTACAGAAGCTATAAGGGTGGATCCAGCCATTGCTAGTGAGTCAATGACAGTGGATGATGCAGAAAAGGAAAGACAATTTCAGCAACATTACAAAGTTGTAATTAATAACATTTCCTTGGATGCTGACACTTTTACTCATCCTGTTTCAGCCTATCAATTATTGGCTGCTCAGGGCAATGTGGAGGCAGAACAGACTTTAAACATTGTACACACTTCAGAATCTCTTCTCAGAGACAAAGCTGCTGTTAACAAGCTGCCTTCTCAAGCTGGTGAGCCATCTGAAGAATTTGGAGTAAATTCTAATGATGATGACTGATTCTTTGGATGAGAGCATGAACTTAGGGGGAGTAGCAGGCCCAAGTTCTGTTCCAGATCTTCCTGAATGGGCATGGGCAAAAGCATCAACACCAGGAGAGTTTGGTGTCACTTTGGTCAGACAAGTCATGACAATTCAGAAGGCCCTTCAGGAGACTACAGATGCTGGTACCAAGGCAATACTTCAAGCTCATCTGGAATCTCTGCATCTCTTGCAGTTGCAGCATTTCAAACAGAATCTGTGGATGAGCTCAAGCAGGACATTGCTGATCTGAAATCCTACAATGCTGAGAAGTTGGATTCAGTCATACCTTATGGTACTATGCAAGATTTGTTGGGGAGACTGAGGAAAGAATCTGATGCTGACAAGAGGCTGGCCAGATTGGAAACCAGAGTTCAGATCATTGAAGACTCTATGGTCACTATTCTTCAGAATCAACAAACTCAAACAAATCTACTCATGCAGCTGGAAAAAGCACAAGGCTTGACCCCTACCCTTGATGATAACAAAAAGTGGGAGAATAAAGGGGAAGGGGAAGGAGAGCCATCAACAACAGTTCAAATTTCTCAAGTGTTAGTTCCTGCCATCACCACTTCTCCAATTATTCAAATCAAAGGAAAACTTGATGGAATTGATCTAATCCAGATAGCAGCAGCTGAATTGCAAGTCAAAGAGCAAATGAAGAAGATTGATGAAAAGATGCAACAAATATTTGGTTCTACAACTTCTCAATCGCAATCTGTGAAGCACAACACAAAAGTGGAATCAATTATTGTGGAGCTCAAGCCAGTAGGGAGGAATAAGGTTGGAGAGACTTCTTCCAAGAATCTGAAATCTATGGTTCTCAAGCCCAACAACAGATCCAATAAGGACTCTACAAAGAATCCTCTAAGACTTGCTCAGATGAAAGGAGTGGATTTTCCTCTTCTAAAGCCTGATGAAGACAAGCTTTTGGGTAGAAGTATCACAAAACACAAAAAGACCATGGATATGGCTGTAAGGAGGAACATGGCTATTATCTTCAGAGAGGGAAAGAGCATATGTGTGATGCAAGGACATCCCAAATTCTCAATAGCCAAGAGGGAAGAAACCAGAAGGTTGAAGGAAGAAGCCAAACAGCTAAAGGCTGACAAAAGAGCACAAGCAAAGCTTGAAAAACAGCTAAAGTCAAGTCAGGCTGAAGAACAAAAAGAAATTGAAGACAAAAGTGAAGATGAAGCTATGGGGGACATGGTTGATACTGATATGGAAGAGAGAAGTAAGGAAAGAGAAGAATGGCAGAAAGGGAACAGAAAAAAGGCTAATGCAAAGAGAAAGATGGTAGATAAGACTGAAGAAACCCAATCAAAATTCAAACCACTACCCTCTATTCTTGAAAACCCATTGTGCCTGACCCCTTTATGAACATTCATGGTGAAACAATCATTCCCAATGAGGAACCAATTGATTGGGACACCATCAAATTGCCCACCTTCCTAACCTCTTCTCCACCATCAAAGAAGCAGAAAAGAAGAATCAAATCAACACCCTCTAAAGCCTCAATCAAATTCACACAGAAGCCTAAGCCTAAGCCTCAAGCCTCTAAGGATGATTATGTTCACATCTGTGACATAAAAGAATTTTCAGACATTGAACTCTATCTGGATGAGCTGGAGGAAGTAAGGGGAATAGCTGCCTACAGATAGCTACCAGAAAGACTAGTGTTCAAATACAAAGGAGATGGGGAAAGAACTTGGCCTCTCTACAGGATTCTGAATGAAGGCTACTCTACCTTGGTTAGAGTCTACTCAGCCATACAAAGGGATTCTGGCTTTACCAGGACTGCCAAGACTGAGATTCTCAACAAGATTGCCAATATAAGGAAAACTTGGTGGGAGTCCAATGCCTTGCCTAGAACATTACTCATTCAAGAAAGAGGAATTACAGTTCACAAATCACCTCATTGGTTGATGGAGTTTAGAGACAACAAAGGAGTCAGAAGATTTTTCAGAATTGAAGATCAGCTCAAGATTGCCAGTAATGAAACTCTCAAGGATATGCAATCTAAGTTGGACATCAATGAAGAAGATGAAGCTGAATTCTACAGACAACTTCAACTTCAAATAGAGGAGAATGACAGGAGGCTAGGAAAGAAAACAAGGAATCAAAGGAAAAGAAACTAATCTGCTCAGGCTAAAGGAGCACCCTCGGAAATAATGTAATTCTTCAATTCCATCTCAGCATACACATTTTTGCAGCACTTTTGAATTTCTGCTTTATCACAGTTTATATATTTGTCAAGTGTTTTGTTATCATCAAGTTAAACCCAAATTTATGTCTACAGTTCTAGAAGACATAAATAGGGGGAGATTGTTAGGAATATGTGTATTAGTTTGATGATAAGTTAAACAAAACACTTAAGTAGAAATCTAGTGTTTGTAGCCTCAACGGATAAGACCATCTTGGCTATCCGTTGAAGGAGTAGCTTTACTTAGCAATAAGTTTAGTATTGTAGCACATTTCATTCTCTGGATTCAAGTTGTAATTCTTAGATATTGTAGGAAATTATCAGTCATGTTGACTACTAGTGGATATGCAAATAGGAGGGCTAATTGTAAATATTTCATGCCTTGTAATTTTGTATAAGTGAAGAAGTATCAACTGATATTGAAGACCTTCAACGGATAAGAAACAAAGCTTCAACGGATGTCTCTAATACTTCAACGGATAATATCCATCAACGGATGAGTGCTTCAATGGATAAAGACTTCAACTGATAATGAATCAACGGATAAAGCTTCAACGGATAAAGCCTCAACGGATAAGGCATCAACGGATGAAAGCTTCAACGGATGCTTAGTTCATTAGCAGTTGATAGTGACAATTCACAAGCTGACAGAGGCACATGGATTGACAGAGACAAACTGGAATGTGGAAGCCTCTATGAGGAATCAAGAAAATGCAGCATTTCCATTCTGATGCAAACAAGGAAGTATTCAAAGATCTACAGCCAAGCCTAAATTGCATTTGATAGAGAAATGAAGAAGAAACATGTGAAGAATCTTTTTAATTGTATTTTACAGTTTTGTCTTCACTTGTAAACTTGGTGATATATAAACCAAGTAGCAGCTAGTAATTAGATAAGAATTTTCCTGAGCTGCTTAGAAATATCCAGAGAGAAAATCATCTAGTTTGTACTAGGAAGCAACTGTGATTTAATTCTTTGAATCACAGATTTTCTGAAATAACACATCTCTGGTGGAACAACAAATCCATCAGAAAAGTTTTTAAGTTCTTTGTGTTCTTTACATTTATGTTTGAATATATATCTGTCTGTATTAGCTTCAAGCAATTCACACACATTTGTTCACTAAAACACTTTGCCTTAGAAACTACTCAAAACTTGAAAAAGTTTTGAGATTTACATTCAACCCCCCTTCTATAAATCTTATTGTTAGTCCACTGGGAATAACACATTGTAACAGAGTTTATTATATCGAATATATCTGTTTACTTTTACTTGTGTTCGAAATCGATTTGATTGTAGTCTACACTGTATTCAACCCCCTTCTACAGTGTTGTGTGACCTAACAATTCACTACCTTTGAATTCTTGAAATTGAACTTAAAAATTAGTTTCGACTTGAAAGAGTCTGAATGATTTCATATTCTTGGTAATGATAAAATGGATTTAGTAAACCTTTCTTTTTCCAACACAAGGTTTTCCAAACGAATTCCTGATGGATTGGATTGAGACGTAAGAGACTAGTGGGACTAGTCTAGTCATATAAAGAGGCTAGCGGGGCTAGTCCAGTTAAGGCTGAAATTATGCCATTGGTACCTTAAAGACCGGATGGAGGTTGGTACGGGCTGATCACTGTTAGTCCCTTAACAATATGACAAGAATTACAAAAGAGGGGTTGAATGGAATTCTTGAAACTTTTTCTTGAAATAAAATGTTCAAACTCGAATATTAATATAAGTGTATTGATTAGCACAATGCGGAATAAAAACTAAAGTGAATCAAAATACAAGTAATTAAAAACAAGAGTCTTTAAAAACTTTCTGGTGGACTTGAATGATTCCACCAGAGATATATAATATATATCGAGAGAACTCTGTGTGCAAGAATGCCCACAGCTGCTTACAAATATGAACTACTGAGAATATAGAGAAATTCTAATAATTCTGCTTACAAATGTTTCTCACTTTTTGTATCTCAGATCTATGTTTCTATTTGCTACTTCTTGGTTTATATAATACCAAGATTGCAAAGTCAAAAGACAGGATCATCATAAAAACTATCGAGTCTAACACTTTGCTACTTTGTTCTCTATTACCCAGTTAATAGGCTTCCTCATTCCATTTGCATACACTTCGACGCATGTGACTAGTTGTCACTGTCAACGGATATTTGAATTCTTTATCCATTGAGTACATGATCATCCGTCGAGTTTATGATCATCCGTTGATGGCTTTATTGATCACTTATCGACTGCTATATTGATTATCCGTTGATAGCTATTTGATCATCCGTCGATGGCTTTGTTAATCATCCGTCGGTAGCTATTTTGGTACTTGACTTTAATTCATTTATGCAGAATTACAAGACATCATCTATGTACAATTAATCAACCTATTTTGCATATCTATTTAAAGTCAACATGACTTATATGCTACTACAGAATCTATACAAAGGTGTATGCAGAAATATGCTACAGACTCATTATTACAAGAGCTACTCACTCGATGGATAATAAGTCATCATCCGTTGGGACTATGATGAGTTATCCGTCAAGTGCTACATTATTTCACTAAGTAAAATCTACCTAGGTGTTTTGTTTAAGTAATCATCAAGTACACAACATATGCACAACAATCTCCCCCAATTTATGTCTACTGGAATTATAGCCATAAATTAAGAGATACTTGATGATAACAAAACACCCTAAACATACAGCTTTAAAGAAAAGTAGATAATACTGAAAAGTGCGTCAAATAACAAAATGTATAAAGTGTAGCTCACAGTCATTTTCAAGATGCTCCTCTAGCCTGAGCAGATTTTTCTAGTTTCTTGAAGGTCTGGATCTTCTTCCAAGCTTTCTGTTGTTTTCATCAATCTGATTTTGGAGCTACCTGTGGAATTCTAGCTCATCAGATTCTGAGAGATTTAGCTTTCCTTGCATTTCCAAGAGAGTCTCATTGCTAGAGATGCTCAATTGGTCTTCTAATCTGAAGAATCTTCTCACACCTTTGTCATCCATGAACTCCATCAGCCAGTAGGCCTTAGATGCACTATTCTCCCTATGTATGGGATGATTAGAGTTTTTGGGAGTGCATCTTTAGCTCTAACACTCCTTAGTTCTTCAATCTTCTTCAATACTAGTCTTCTTGCAGTGACATTGAACCCAAAGTTCTTCTTAAAGGATGAATAAACTTTAATCAGTACAACTTGGCTCTCTTGAAGAATCCTGTGAAGTGGCCACTGAATCTCCTTTCCTCCTTTGTACTTGAACACTAACTTTTCAGGTAGGTTTCTGTATGCATCAATTCCCCTCATTTCATCTAGTTCATCCAGATAGAGGTTTATATCAGAAAATTCTTTGATGTCACACAAGTACAAATAGTCTCCCTTATTGACTTTGGGCTGAGCTTTAACTACAGATTTGGATTTGAGAGGTGACAACTTCACTTTCTTGACTGCTCTTGACTTTTTCCTTTTTGGCCTGCTAAGGATTGGTAGATTGAAGTCTGGAATTGGTATGTTCTCCCATTCTATTGGCTCATCCTTGGGCACAATAGGTTCACCATGAATATTCCTGTAGGGATCCACCACCCTTATATCTTCAAATACCACAGAGGGATTTGATGCTTGAGTTGTAGCTGGTGTGAATTCCTTAGGAAATTGATCTTCAAATTCCTTGTCAATAATATCCAGTTTCCTTTTAGTTTTTTTAGCCAATTGCTTCTTTCTTGGAGATTTCTTCTGTTCTTCAACTTGCTTCCTTGATTCAGTAGCTTTAGATGATTGAGAGGGAATTTGTTGTGATGAGTTTACATCATGTAGCTTAGCCAAGATAGCAATCTGCTCTCTCTTTTGTTTAGCCTTTTTAGCATCTAGAGCAGCCTGCTTCTTTTCCCGCTTCAATCTAGCTTTTTCTTCTCTCTTTGCTTGAGCAAATTGAGGGTGTCCAGTCACCACACAAATATCTTTCCCATTTTTGAAAATCTTAGCAATCCTCCTTTTAGAAGCTGAATCAGTTGGATCTTATAGAAGACAATTGATCTTGACATAAGCTTCTTCTCATCAAGCTTGGGTGTCTCATACACAG
The DNA here is from genome assembly GCF_009905375.1 of Apium graveolens. Classification (NCBI taxonomy): domain Eukaryota; kingdom Viridiplantae; phylum Streptophyta; class Magnoliopsida; order Apiales; family Apiaceae; genus Apium; species Apium graveolens. Next base: position 52,900,356 of record NC_133649.1, read on the forward strand.
TGTCCAAGGGGTTCTTCAAGGATGATTTTGAGTAGTTTGCCCTTGGTTTAAGAATCATTTCAGCCTTTGGAGACTTGATGCAGGAAGATTGTCCTCTTTCCAGATAGTTCATGCTCATCTCATTCACACTAATTTCCTTGACTTGAGAGTGATGGATGGCTGGCTTAACTGGCTCCTTGACAAGTTTAAACTTTTTCTGTATCTCCTCATCAATCTTCTCCCAGTTGACCAAACTCAACTTTTCTTTCTCAGCAACTTTCAAGTTGGCTGTTGTTGCTTGAATCAGATCTATACCATCCGTGACTGGTGGTTTTGAGATAGTAATTGAAGGCACAATTACTTTACTGATTTGTATCTGAAGCTTCTCCCCCTCACTTGGTCCTTTCTCCCCCTTTTTGTTATCATCAAGTTGAGCTGTGGAGGGGATTTGAGCTGCCACCAGTTTTTGAAGTAGATTAGTCTGTTGGGCTTGATGGAGATGAATGGCAGTCAAAGATGCTTCCATGGCTAACATTCTTGTATCTAAGGCATCTATCTTGGTTGACAGATCATGATTTTTCCTTAATTGCCTCTTGATGTCAAGCATTGTAGCTTCTGGAAGTTTAGAATCTATCCTTTCTGAAATAGCCTTCTTCATCTCCCCAATATCACCCTTCATAGAATCCACATCTCTAGCATGCTGGAGGCCTTGTATTTGCTGAAGTTGCAGGGAGGCAAGATGTGCCTGAAGGAGCTTCTTGGTGCTTGCATTGGTAGTGGTTTGAAGAGCAGTATTTGTCTGATTAATTAACTGGATCAGGGTTGTCTTGAAGTAATGCTCATCACAGTTCTTTGAGAATGCCCATGATGGCATACTTGACCTTGAGTTTGAGCCTACTTCTCCCCTATGTCCATTGCTTCATCTTCACTATCCCCACTCCCATCTCCAAAGAAATCAGCTGAATCCCCAGTCTCATAGTCCATATCACCAGCAGTAGAAGGAAAAGCTGTGATGACATTCTTAGCCCTTTGCATAGACTGGGTGGTATGCACCAGATTGAGCATCCTTTCTGCATTGTCATTGCCCTGTTTAGCTAGAATTTGATAAGCTGGAACAGGGTGAGTAAATGCCTCAGCATCAAGAGAAATAGAATCTATAACAGCTTTAGGATGCTGAGATAGTCCTTCCCTGTCTGCATCCTGGACATTCATTAACTCACTAGCAACAACATCCATCCTTATTGCTCCAGTACCTGCATTTCTCTCATGTTCTCTCTTTTGTTGCATCAGGGTCTCACCCTGGCTCCCCACCCTTACACCCTCACCTTCACCTACTAAGGTGGGACTCCTCTCACTCTCTTTTGCCAATCCTGAAGAAATGGATTGTAGATTTTCACTCATTTCCTCTCCTTTTTCCTGGGAGCAACCCAGACTCTCACTCAAAACACTCTGCTCTCTCAATCCTAAGAGTGACTAGATCTTCTGCACTTGAGATAATTGAAGTTTGAAGCTGATGGATTTTAAACGCAGCGGGGCATGGAAAAACACTTTTACACATACAAAATCCAAATAAAAGCATACAGATCATGAATAAAAATTCGAGGGGTCGAATCTAACCTTTTAAAATAATTCAGAGACAGCGATCAGAGATCCTTAGCAGTTGCTCCTCAAGTGTGAAGCACTCCACCGGTATCCACCAAGAAAATGATGTTAAGGAGGAGGAAGGAGGTGGAGAGAATTGGGTTTTCCAAACTTTTTGGGTTTTCAGGTTTCGAGGTTGGAATAAAATTAGGGTCTATAATAGTGTATTTATAGGCAAAATTTTCAGCTGAAATTTTCCCATAAATATTTATATTATTATCCCATTTATTATTTTCATTAATAATTAAAACACCTTTTAATCATTAATCCTTTTTCTAAACACTTTAGAAATAATTCTCTCTCTTGATTTAATTTCCAAAAATTAAATCCTTTAATTAATAATATTAAGAACTTTTCTTAATTAATTTATAATCAATTAAATCTCATTTAATCAATTATTAAATTTTCCAATTAATTATTTATTTCATAAATAAATAATTATTAGCCATTATTAATTAATTCCTCCACCATTAAATCATTCTCTTTTTATGGTGTGACTCTGTAGGTTCAATATTAAGCCGGTAGTAGAAATAAATAATAATAAAACTATTTTATCATTATTTATATAAATTTTCTAATTTATTAAATATGATTAATTAATTAATCACATTTATTCTACATCGTGAGGGATACTTCTCAGCATATCGCGACTATCCGGATAATATGAATTCACTGCTTAGAATACCAAGAACCTGTCAGTGAATAGTTACCGTACAATAAACTCCTTCTACCCTACAATGTCCCGATTAAATACAAGGCATGGATCTCGTGTCAAGCCTATCTAATTCAATCACTTGCTTACTATTTACTATGCGTAGTTCTATGCAAATTAGAAACTCCTTTCTAATTTCATTTACTCTGGCCAGAGATTCCTGAACTAGCATAAGTGGATCAGCCTTGAACATTCGATTCCTTCACTGAAGGGGTAGATCCTTTATTGATCATACACTATCTTCGTGTACAAATTCCTATATCCAGAAGAGCCCTAATAATTATCCCTGAAAACTAAGAACTAAACCAAAGCATAGTTCAGTGTACACAAGATGACTATGATGACCTCAAGTCTAAGGATACTTGTACAACTATCACTATGTGAACAACTGCTGACACGTGAGTGAACTCATCAGTTGTTCAGCTGTGCGAGTCATGTTCAGTGAACTTATTCTATAATAAGCACCTACATACTAGCTATAGTGTCACCACACAAATGTCTATGAGAACATACATCCTTCATAATGAAGCAAGCATAGTATGTACCGATCTTTGCGGATTATTAATTACCAGTTAATAATCCTATGACCAGGAACTATTTAAGTTTAGAGTTATCATCTTTTTAGGTCTCACTATTATGATCTCATCATAATCCATAAAAAGCTTTACTCTAAACTATTATATATCTTATTTAAACACTTAAATAGATAAAGCCCGTAATAAAATAAAGCAAGTCTTTTATTAATATCAATGAAATTAAAACAGATTCCATAAAAGTTATTCCTAAATCCTCATACATGATTGGACTTAGGACATATTCCTTTCAGAAGCTGTGCAGAGATACCCGACGGATGAGGGATATCCATCGAGTGAGTGGTTTTGCTGACGGATAACTGCTGTTAGGCTTATCCATCGGGATACAATCACTACTCGACGAATGGGCAATATCCGTCGAGAGAGTAGAAATGAATGAGGTGGGAATATAAACTATTATTGACTCTGTGTTGATTGAAGATAATTTGGGCACAGATGACACAACAGTTCCTGAAAGAATTGGCAAGTGAGCCAACAAATCATCTAAAAGATGATGCTCACTTGCACCAGATTTTGGCTTCCCCAACGGAGTTAAAGAAGGGGAATCAGGAATTGATGTGTGTATCATATCCACATCCAGAGAATTTGTTGGTGAGTTTGGTGTTTGAGGTGCTTCTATAACTAGAGATTTTGGCTGTGACTCCACATTTATTGGAGCCACATCAAGCTGAATTTGTGAAGGTGCAGTGACTGTGTCTGTTACACCAGTTTGCACTGTGTGTACCCTGCGCATCCCCAAATGTTTTTGATTTCTTCTTTCTGGAATAAGTTTAGGGTGAGCTTGTGTCCCTAACCCTCTTGGCCTGTGCTCTTGGTTGAGAGCTTTGTTCAATAACTATATCCTTTTGGGAGGATGCAGTTAGAAATGAGCTTTTGTCCTTTTTAAGCACTGCAGTTTGTTGAGAAACTGCAGTGTGGCTAGGCTGGGATTTACTCAACTCTTCAACCTTATTCTTGGGGTTTCTTTTATGTTCACCCCTTCCCTCACCTAACTTACCCCCTTCACACTCCCCTCTTTGGCTTTGGTGGATTTTTCAACTGGCATCTTTTGGGAGATACCAGAGGGGGCTTTCTTTGATTTGGATTTTGAAATAATAGTAGGTTTGGCAGCTTTGGTAGGCAACTGTTTGGTCATTGACACAGTTGCCATAGCTACTCTTGAACTCAAAGAAATTGTGGAGGTTGGAATAGTTGTAGGGATGGATGAACTTACCTCACTTACCTCAGGTGCTTGCATTACAGGAAAGTAGAACATTGGCACATCCTTGTGATGATTGGCCCTATTCAAATCTGCAATGAGCCTTCTCTCTTGAACCCAACAATCCAGTTTGTTGCTTGGGTTCTTAAGCACAATCTCTTCACAGAGGTGGTTAGCTAATAACATAAGAAATCTAGCATAATACACATTTTTACCTCTTTTATTTAACTCCCCTAATTTGAAACCTAACTCAAACAAGACAAGGTCACTGAAATTATAAAATTTATCTGTAACTAGCATGTATAACATGTTAAGCATAGAAATATTCACTGAATCAAAATTACTGATCTTTCCTGAGAAAACCTTTGTAACTACATCACACAAGAAACTCCACTCCTTCCTAAGACCCATTCTCCTAATATCACTCAGTTTAGAAGTACGAAGTGCATAGTGCATGGAATTAAGCATAGTGATAATATCAGTGTCAGTGTGTGGTGAAGTCACATTGTTATCAGGAATTTTGAAACATGCTTTTATCACATCACTATTTATACGGAATTCTTTACCTTTAATGGTTAGAGTGATGGTCTTATCTGTAGAGTTGTAGGTAGCAGTGGTCCACATCTCTTCAACGACTTCACAGAATATTGTGGGTGATTCCAGCATGGCATAATTGAGCTTGCAATTCTTCACAAAGTCCATCATCTTGTGATAGTCATCTGATTACTGAATACCCTTGTTCACTAATGCGGTGAAGTTGTTCTTCTCATAAATGAACCCAGTTTGAGACATAATCTTTACAACATGTGCCATTGTTAGAGAATAGGAGCTTGAAGAGAAGGAGAGTAAGTGCTTGAGAGAGAATGAAATTAGAGCAGTTGAATTTGAGAATGGTAAAAGAAAAATAATTGCTATGAAATAAGCTTTTATACTATCTGAAAAATAACTGATAAAAACAATAAAGTAAAATAAAGTAACCAATAGAAATTGCCTAAAATAGCCGTTTAAAAATAAACTGTAAAAATTCCACCCATTATCCGTCGTGTAATGCTTACAAACTGTAAGTATACTTGATGGATAATGTACAGGGAATTAACGGCTGAGATTAAGACAATTCAACGGATGAGGATAAACTGTTATCCGTCGAGATATAAAATATTCCAGAAAAGTAATTGATTTTTATTAGCTAACAGTATATCGACGGATGATCAAACTCGATGGATAAAGATCATCCGCCGAGATGTAAATTTTTGACTTAGCCAAAATTTCATCAATGACTGAAAAATCAATTAAATTCCAGGCTGCATTTCAACTTGCAAAATAACTCAGATAGATTTAAGAATAATTAAGCATACCTAACTCACTTACCAACCTTGAAACGGTGGATTCATCCAGTGGCTTGGTAAAGATATCTGCAAGTTGCTTCTCACTGGGAACAAAATGTAGTTCCACAGTACCACTCATTACATGTTCCCTTATGAAATGGTACTTGATATTTATGTGCTTTGTCCTTGAATGTTGTACTGGATTTTCAGTGATGGCAGTTGTACTTGTATTATCACAGAAAATAGGAATCCTCTCAACTTGCAAACCATAGTCTACCAATTGATTTCTCATCCATAAAATATGTGCACAGCAACTGCTAGCAGCAATATATTCAGCTTCAACTGTAGAAGTAGAAACTGAATTTTGCTTTTTACTGAACCAGGACACAAGCTTGTTTCCTAGAAATTGACAGGTTCTTGTTGTACTTCTTCTATCAATTCTACAACCTGCATAATCTGCATCTGAATAACCAGTGTACCATAATCTGCATCTAAAAATTCTCTTAATAGCTATTAAGTGAGATTCTCTAGGATTAGCCTGAAATCTAGCACATAAACATGTAGCACATATTATATCTGGCCTACTAGCTGTTAAGTACAGAAGTGAGCCAACCATGCCTCTATAGCTTGAAATATCCATAGACTTTTCAGTACTGTTTAATTCAAGCTTAGTTGCAGTGGCCATGGGAGTTTTTACAGATGTGCAATCCATTAGATCAAACTTCTTTAAAAGATCAAAAATATATTTAGTTTGACTAATGAATATTCCATCACTAACTTGCTTAACTTGTAAACCAAGAAAGTAAGTTAGTTCTCCCATCATACTCATTTCATACTTACTTTGCATCAATTTGGCAAACTTTTTGCAAAGTTTCTCATCTGTAGAGCCAAAAATAATATCATCTACATAAATTTGAACAAGTATACTAGAGCCATTAACATTTCTGAAAAATAAAGTTTTATCTACAGTACCTCTTGTGAAGTGATTTTCCAAAAGGAACTTTGATAAAGTGTCATACCAGGCTCTAGGTGCTTGCTTCAGTCCATAAAGTGCTTTCAGAAGATAATAGACATATTCTGGAAAATTTGGATCTTCAAAACCAGGAGGTTGACTTACATAAACTTCTTCCTCCAAATCTCCATTCAGAAAGGCACTTTTGACATCCATTTGATAGACTTTGAAATTGGCATGGGTTGCATAGGCTAAGAAGATTCTGATGGCTTCAAGTCTTGTAACAGGAGCAAATGTTTCATCAAAATCTATTCCTTCTTGTTGACAGTAGCCTTTGGTAACCAATCTAGCTTTATTCCTGACAACTATGCCATTTTCATCCATCTTGTTTCTGAATACCCACTTGGTGTCTATTGGATTCTTTCCTTTAGGCTTGGGTAACAGCTTCCATACATTATTCCTTTCAAATTGGTTTAGCTCCTCCTGCATAGCTAAAATCCAATCTGGATCCAACAAAGCTTCTTCTACCTTCTTTGGTTCTTCCTTGGAAAGAAAGCTGCTGTAAAGACATTCTTCCTGAGTTGCTCTTCTTGTTTGACCTCTAGAGGAAACATCACCAATGATAAGCTCAAAGGGGTGATCTTTTTTCCATTTCCTTTGTTGAGGTAGATTAGCTCTAGATGAAGAAACCTCATTGTTGTCTTGATGTGTGAATGAGTTTTGATTATTAGAAACTCCCCCTGAGTTTGTGGATCTTTGATTTGAGAAAGGGGAACTTTCTATAGGTGATCTGTCTTGACTTCTTGCTCCTTTTGATAACCCGACAGATGGTGAATTTTGAGTACCGACGGATGAGGCAGGTTGTCTCCCGACGGATAAAGCATATTGCCTTTCAACGGATGAAGCATTATGCAACTCGAAAGATGTTGAGTTTTGTGCTTTATTGGTGGTAGATTTATCTGTATTATCCTTAGATACATTCTCTTGATCACTTTCATCATCAATGTCATCACTGATCATCTCCACATTGTCGAATTTGAGGCTCTCATGGTAATCTCCATCTTTCAGTCCTTCAATCTTTTTATCATCAAACACAACATGTATTAATTCCACAACAATGTTGGTTCTTAGATTGTAGACTCTATATGCTTTACCAACAACATATCCAACAAAAAATCCTTCATCTGTTTTAGCATCAAACTTCCCATTTTGATCAGTTTGATTTCTCAGAATATAGCATTTACAGCCAAAGACATGAAGAAAGTTTAAAGTTGGCTTCTTGTTCTTGAACAATTGATAGGGAGTCATGCATCTTGCTTGATTAACCAGAGAAATATTCTGAGTGTAGCATGCAGTATTTACAGCTTCAGCCCAGAAATATGTTGGCAGTTTAGATTCTTCAAGCATTGTCCTTGCAGCTTAAATAAGTGATCTGTTCTTCCTTTCCACTACTCCATTTTGTTGTGGAGTCCTTGCTGCTAAAAACTCATGCAGAATCCCATTTTCCTCACAAAATGCTCTCATGACAAAATTCTTGAACTCAGTTCCATTGTCACTCCTTATTCTTCGAACCTTGAAATCAGGATGATTATTGACTTGCCTTATGTGATTGATGATGATTTTACTAGCCTCATTTTTAGACTTTAGGAAATATGTCCAAGAGAACTTTAAGAAATCATCTACAATTACTAGGCAAAATCTTTTCCTTGAGATGGACAATACATTGACTGGTCCAAACAAATCCATGTGAAGCAGTTGTAAAGGCTCTTCAATTGTTGAATCAAGTTTCTTCCTGAATGATGCTTTAATCTGCTTCCCTTTTTGGCAGGCATCACACAGTCCATCCTTTGAAAACTCCACTAGAGGAATGCCTCTAACCAGTTCTTTCTTTACTAGCTCATTCATGGTTTTGAAGTTTAAATGGGATAGCTTCTTGTGCCATAGCCAACTTTCATCCTGACTTGCTTTACTGAGAAGACAAGTTACAGACTCTGCATTGGATGAGTTGAAATCAGCTAGGTACACATTTCCTTTTCTCACACCAGTGAGAACCACTTTGTTGCTTCTTTCATCAGTCACAACAAAGGCTTCTGAGTTGAAGGTTACTGAATTGCCTTTGTCACAAAGCTGGCTGATACTCAACAGATTGTGTTTGAGACCATCCACTAAGGCAACCTCCTCAATGATGACATTATCCTTTGAAATCAAGCCATATCCCACAGTATAACCCTTGCTGTCATCTCCAAAAGTAATACTTGGGCCAACTCTCTCCTTAAACTCTGTGAGCAAGGTAGAATCACCAGTCATTTGTCTTGAACAGCCACTATCCAAATACCAAAGATTTTTTCTGTTTCCCTGCACACATCAAAATTAAATCAAGTTAATTTTGGTACCCAAGTTTCCTTGGGTCCTGCCTTGTTAGCTTTCTTTTTCTGTTTCTTAGGCTTTATCTCATTTGGCTTAGGAATTTCAGAAACATCCTTAGTCATTTGAGTTGGGCCTTTGAAACCATTCATTGCAACAGAATTATCATGCATATTATGGCTAACAGGAAATGACATGCTATGTGTAAACATGTTATTCCAGTAAGGCATGCTAAATGGCATTTGTGGCATACTATATGCAGCATAATAAGGATTAGGTGCAAATGGTATATTAGCAAACTGTGCATGCATGTTCTGTGTAGACATAGCATTAACAGGCATGGGAGGCATGGCATTCATGTTAGGAAATTGAGGTTGCACAAATATGGAAGTAGGCATGGCAGATTTACAATTAACAGATAGATGATTTACACTACCACACTTGACACATATTTTTCTATGAGCATATTTATCAAGTATGTAGTTATTGTGTTTGTTAATCCCTACTTTACCATTCCTATTGTTTTTCCTTTTAGTCTCTGTTTTTACCTCAATCTTTTCAAGTCTGTCACTTAACTGTTTGACAGTCATGTGACCAACATTAGCCTTTTTCCCTTTCTTAACTTGACTTGACTCTCCTGAAACAAAGTTCTTGGAAACAGACCCATACTTCTCATTCAGCTTAACTAGTTTGGCTTTACTAATGGGCTTGCTCACAACCGACAGATGGTGATTTTCATCATTCGACGGATAACACTTTTTATTATCCGACGGATGATCCTCATCATCCGTCGAGTCTACATCTGTTAGTAGTCCATCTACCAAATTAGATTCTAGTTTCCTTTTGTTCTTTTTCCAGGCTTCATCACAGAAGGACTCGATTCCTTGAACTTTGGTGATTTGAGCATGGACATCTCTGGATGTTTTCCATGCTTTAATCACCTCTTGTTCACGCTCGAGATGCTTCTTCAAAATTTCTTCCTTCTTTAAGGACTCAGTTAATTCCTCCTTAGCAATCTTACACTCAATTCTTAATTTCTCAAAATCAATAAATTGAGACTCAAGCACATTATTCCTCTCACTCAAAAACAAATTATTTTCTTTGATTTTAGCATTTTCTTTAGTGAGAGACTTAAGTGTAACACGCAAATGATATAACTCTGCAGACATGTCATTAATGGCATCATCATTACACTCAGCTTTAGATAAATGTGCAAGGTTTGTAGTAATTACCTGATTGCTTGAGGAACTTGTCTCTGTCTCATCAGACTTGGCCTTTAGGGCTAGATTGACATAGTTGACATCTTCATCCAGACCATCTGCTGCCCAGTCATTTTCTTGTGTAATAAAAGCCCTTTCCTTTTGCTTGAGTAGATCAAAGTATTTTTGCTTATAATCCACAGACTCAAACTTTTTCTTACTGGAATCTGACTTCCTACACTCACTAGCAAAATGCCCTGCCAAGCCACATTTGAAACATTTGAATTTTGATTTATCCACCATGTTTCTATTTGGCTTGGCTGCTTCAAAGTTCTTCTTGAACTTGAGCTTGAAAAATCTCCTGGAAAGAAATGCTAGGTGCTCATCAATGTCCTCCATATCATCTTGGCTCAATGAATCTTCACTTTCTACTGGAACCCCTTGCCCTTGTTCTCACAGACCTTTGAAGTTGATTCAACAGCTTCTATCTTCACTTCCTTCTCCTTCTCGAACTCAGTAACTAGTGCAATGGATCCTCCTTTCTTCTTTCCTCTCTCCATCCTTTCATCTTGCTCTATTTCAAGCTCATAGGTTCTCAGGATGCCATACAGTCTCTCCAAAGTAAACTCCATATAATCTTGTGAGTTTCTTAATGAGGCTGTCATTAGTTTCCATTCCTTTGGAAGAGATCTAAGGAATTTCAGATTGGAATCTTTAGTCTGATAGACCCTTCCATGTAACTTTAGAGCATTTAGTAGTTTCTGAAACCTACTAAAGATGTCAGTGAGAGATTCACTTTCTTCATTATGGAAATGCTCATATTGCTGAATCATGAGCTGCATCTTATTTTCTCTAACTTGCTCAGTGCCATCATAGATGATCTGTATTGTATCCCAAACTTCCTTGGCAGTTTTGCAGTTGATAATGTTGTCAAACACATCTCCATCAACTCCATTAAACAGGATATTCATGGCCTTTTTATCCTTCCTGACTTGTTCAATGTCAGGATCAGACCATTCATGCCTTGGCTTCAGAACTGATGGCTCGTTTCCTGTTGCAGCTCTCATTGGAACATGAGGACCTCTTTCTATGCAATCCACATAGGCCTCATCTTGAGAAAGCATGTGAAGATGCATCTTTACCTTCTAATGATGGTAATTATCTTTATCCAGAAAAAGGATCTTGACTCCAACATCCTTCTTGTTCATCTTGCTGTATTGTTTTGATCTTTAAACTCTTTGTAAGTTAAGAGTTTGCTCTGATACCAATTGTTAGGTTGAATGGAATTCTTGAAACTTTTTCTTGAAATAAAATGTTCAAACTCGAATATTAATATAAGTGTATTGATTAGCACAATGCGGAATAAAAACTAAAGTGAATCAAAACACAAGTAATTAAAAACAAGAGTCTTTAAAAACTTTCTGGTGGACTTGAATGATTCCACCAGAGATATATAATATATATCGAGAGAACTCTGTGTGCAAGAATGCCCACAGCTGCTTACAAATATGAACTAATGAGAATACAGAGAAATTCTAATAATTCTGCTTATAAATGTTTCTCACTTTTTGTATCTCAGATCTATGTTTCTATTTGCTACTTCTTGGTTTATATAATACCAAGATTACAAAGTCAAAAGACAGGATCATCATAAAAACTATCAAGTCTAACACTTTGATACTTTGTTCTCTATTACCCAGTTAATAGGCTTCCTCATTCCATTTGCATACACTTCGACGCATGTGACTAGTTGTCACTGTTAACAGATATTTGAATTCTTTATCCATTGAGTACATGATCATCCATCGAGTTTATGATCATCCGTTGATGGCTTTATTGATCATCCGTCAACTGCTATATTGATTATCCGTTGATAGCTATTTGATCATCCGTCGATGGCTTTGTTAATCATCCGTCGGTAGCTATTTTGGCACTTGACTTTAATTCATTTATGCAGAATTACAAGACATCATCTATGTACAATTAATCAACCTATTCTGTATATCTAGTTAAAGCCAACATGACTTATATGCTACTACAGAATCTATACAAAGGTGTATGCAGAAATGTGCTACAGACTCATTATTACAAGAACTACTCACTCGATGGATAATAAGTCATCATCTGTCGGGACTATAATGAGTTATCCATCGAGTGCTACATTATTTCACTAAGTAAAATCTACTTAGGTGTTTTGTTTAAGTAATCATCAAGTACACAACATATGCACAACAATCACCCGTATTAATATGAATTGAAAGTTAAAGTAGTCCAATCAAGTATTCCATAATTATTGAAATTTTATTCAGTGAATGATTCTTTGAAAATGAAATGGTATATAATGTTTTGAAAAGAGTTGATTGTGGTATTGATTAGCTTACAGCTTGTGAACCCTAATTTTGATTCCGTTATTGTTAGGCCTCAATGATACTATAGAAGGGGGTTGAATATAATATCTACAATTAATTCGATTATAAACACAAGTATGTAACAGAAAACAAGTTTATTCAATATATCAAACTCTGTTACAGTAGGTTTAATCTACTCTCTCAGTGATGTATGATATCACTAAGAGTTGCTAGGGTTACAATGAATAATATTCTCGTGAATGATAACACATATAGTGTAAACCCTAATCTGTGTTTATATACTACACAGTTACAAGATATCTCCTAATTGATATGATATGTCATGTTTCCTAAAATACATCAATAAGAGATTATCTAATATAGTCCTTTAGCTGTACAACTCTCCAAGCATATCTTCTTTTGTTTAATCCAGATCCTCTCCTGTAAATCAGCCGCTTTTCATCCCTAAACTGTATCTACACTTAAGTTCTGATGTAAGTCCTAATGGCTTAAGTTATGATAACTTTCTGTCTTCAGTAAGTTCTGATTTCCAGTTAAGTTCTGATAGTAACTTCTGAAACTGAACAAATTAGATTAGACAGGACATCACAAATATATCTAACAATCTCCCCCAACTTGTAAATTATAAAAATATACAAGTTTATAGATTTGATGATGTCAAAAACATTTAAGTACAAATACAATGAGAGTTTATATGTACAACTAAATACAACTTATAGTCCATGCAGCTTTTACCAAATTCACTGAATCATCCTGAATCCATAATGATTCCTTATAAAGTCTAATACCAGCTTGGTCTCTGCATTTCTTTTAACTTCAAGTAACTGAGCTTTGACTTGCTGCAGTTCTTCATCTTCAGTATCACCAATCTGATATATGGCAACTCTGAGTGCAGAAATTGAATTTCTTTCAACTCCATCTCTCAGTCTAATTACCCTTGGATGTGTAGAATCTTCATTATAGCATAAGCATCTTCCTTTCAGAATTACTTCTACCTTAGCAGAATTCTTCCTCATAGAAATTTCTCTTCCATCATCCTCATTCATCATTGGAGTATACTCTATCATTCTTGCACCAGAAATTCTGAGTAAATCTCTTATTGTCTTCAGAATATATTCTGACCATTTCCTTGTAACATCAGAATTTACCTCCAGTAGATAATGAATATATTGGAGCTTTTTGACAGATTTCTTAAGCACATCAGATTCAGATAATCTATAAGTCCTTCTATCAATCAGAAACAAGATCAATTTCTCTTTTTCTTTATAATCATCATGAGTATCCATCACTACTTGAGCAGAATGCACTTTGTCAAGGTGCTTCTGTGTGATCTCTTTATATGGCTTGTCAGTCAATGTGAATGGATCTCTAATATCAACTTCTATCCTAGTCTGGAATTTCTCTCTGTCAGAACCTAATCCAGTATTGTCTCTAGCTTGCTTGGCTTTTACCCCAAATACTGCAAGTTGATTCAATATCTGATTTGTCTTAGGCTGAACTGGAATAGACTTGTTCCATAGTAGCTTCTTCTTGTCTTCTAATGTTAAGCTGTCTATGTCAACTTGAGCAGTGTCAGAGGTTGATGTCTTGATGAATTGGTCAGGATTTCCAGCTTCATCTGTAGCTTGCTGTTCTAAAATATCTTCAGGATTTATTAAGTTCTGAACTTCTTCACTCCGACTTGAGCTATGGAAGAGGTTGTCTTAGATTCTTCTGTCATCCTCTTTCTCCTCAGAGTTTCATCTGTTTCATCTTCAGCAGCAGCATCATCAAAGACTTGAACCATCTTGCACATAAGATCCATCAGAATTTGTGGAATCTTCATCTTCTATTTCTTGACCGTCTCTTCAACTTTTCTATTTCCCTTATCTTTGGGATCAGTAGTAGTTTGAGATCTAGTCCTTGATCTAGGAATCTCTTTGGCAGATCTTTCTCTCATCACAATCCCCTTTTCTTTTGGCCTTGGTGGCTTTTTAGAATCAGAAGCTTTTGACTTGGGTTAGCTCTTCTCAACAGCAAATTTAGCTTCTTTTTCTCTTAATTCCTCTAAATCCACTCCTGGATTATCCTTAAGGAATAGTCTCTTGGCCAATTCTTCATCAACAGATTGAATTTTGGGATCTTTGTAGAAGAATGTTGCTTTCTTTCCTTTGAATTTCAAAGTCTGCAAAAACTTCTGTGACTCTTGGCTTCCAGCTTGGACTATCACATCAGAAGTAGTTGTCAGAACTTGATCATCAATATTTGAAGTATCAGCATTTGTGATCAACAAAGGAACATCCTGATCTGTTGGCTTCTTTCCTTCCTTATTCCTCCCTTGCATAATAGATCTATCAGAGTTCTTGCTACCAGACATTCTCTGATGAGAACTTGTCTGTTGAGTGGGAATTCTGCTCAGCTGCTTCCCTTGACTTTGACCTCTACTCTTTTCAGAGTTTCCCTGGTCATCTCCATGATCATCCTTTTTCTTCAGTGTTTGGCTTGGTGAGCATTTGGACTTAACTACCTTCTCCCCCTTTTTGGCATCATCTGTTAGGAGTAGAGAAAGAAGGAGTTCCACTGAAGATTGGATCTCATTTAATTGAGTCTGTTGAGTAGCTTGATTTTGTAATACCTCATCCAGTTGGGCCTGCTGCTTGGTTTGAACAAGCTCAATAGCATCCACTTTTTCTTGAATTGTCTGATAAACCTCTTCTTGTCTAGTTTTTGCATCATGGCTAGCTTATCAGCTGTTTCCTAAAGTTTGTCAACCTTTGCACGAGTCTTGGAGTTTTGACCTTGTAGAGTTCTTTATACTGAGAGCAGTGACCTTTAGTTCATGCTTGAAGTTAGAACTTGTCAGCAACTCATCAGCTTTTGAGACATGTTCTATCAGAACATGTGGGCTGGGAATAAAATCAGTATCATTCCATTTATGCATCCACTCAGCCCCTCTAAAGGTTTCCTCCCATGGAACTGGAGCAGCCTCTTCCTCAAACTGGAATAATGCCTCCTTTCCTGTAGGCACTGGAGTGTTTACTGAGCTGACTCTCCAGAACTTGCTAGAATCTCCTCATCTTCAGATAACACCAAGGTGTGTGTGGCTGTAGGAGACTCTGAAGCAGTTACAGCTTTGTCTAAATTCTGATCTTCCGTTCCAAGATCAAGAATTGGTGTTTTTGGTATCTCAGCATGTAAAATTGGAGAAGTAACAGGAGTTAGCTATTTTGTAGTTGGAGCTTCCAGATATAGAACAGTAGGGATATTCAAATTATGAATATCTATTTCAGGACTTGTCTCTTGTTCTTCAACATCATATGTAGCTTTGATTGGAGAGTGAGGTGGAGAAATCACAGATTCTTGTACAAATTTTGATCTGTGGACTTCAGGAATTTCAGATTCCTGAATCAGAACTTCTTCAGCTGCTGGCAGAGCTTCAATCACAATAGTTTCTGATGAGATCAAAGATTCCTGATCCCCTTCCTCAACATCTTCAGCATCCTCAGATTGAGTTTGTGTAATATGCAAATCTGCTCTTGTCTTCCTCAATCTTGATTTTCTAGATGGAGGGGTGACATGATCTGTATCAAAATGTGAAGACCTCTTCCTTTTCTGAATGCCAGAAGCTTCAGCAGCTTTCTCCTTCTGAAGAGTTGACTCTTCAGCTTCTTCTGTCACAGGTTCTGATGCAGGAACCTGGACCTGTTCTTTCTAATCTGATTCATCTCTCAGAATCAGCCTTCTCTTTCTCCTTGGTGGAGATTGAGCAACAGATTTAGCTCTTGAGGTTTTGGGTCTGGATTTGGGTCTGGATTGTGAAGTGCTGACAACGGGTGCTGATGTTGGTGGTTGTGAGGTGGACTGTGGTTGTTGAGTAGTGAATGGTTGTGATGGTGCTACATCATGGAATATGGCTGTGTAAGTGTCTGGGATAGTGTTGACTAAGAACTGTTTGACAGATTGGGGTATTTAGAGAGGTCTTAGTACTTCCTTCTTGTTATCAGCAGATAACAAGTCAGTAAATGCCCTTTTATGTAACTTAAAAGGTTCCATTAGGTCACTGAACACTTGTGGCTTATCAGAACAACAATAACTATAAATTAATTGACAGAACCTAGCAAAATATACTACATTTGCATCTTCCTTCATTCTGTCACCAATATAGCCTAACACAGCAGATGCAAAATCAAAATGAGTCTGATTAAGAAGTGCATACCCTATTTATTGACTCATGATTGAAATGGCATCGAAATTGGAGCATTTGTTAGCAAAAGTCTTTGTGATGCAATCAAAAAAGAAGCTCCATTCCCTCCTGATGTAAGGCCTCTTCAACTGTCCTAGCTTGGACAAGCTTTTATCACATCCCAACCTTGCCATCATGTTCTGAAGAACAGATTCTCCAGGTGCTTTGTAAGTGCAGTTTTCAGGCAGATGAAGAGCCTGCCTCACTGTAGTAACAGTTACCATATACTCATCTTCTCCTGATGAGAAGATGATGCTTGGAGATCCAGTTTCACCTCCATCATCATAGATTCCAGTCTTCCAGAACTCCAACACTTGTTTACCAGAGATTGCTTGAGGTTGGGTCAGAGCATATCCAATCTCACTGTGAGCCAAGAAATCCTGAACAAAGTGAAGTTCTGAAGGAGCTTCATCCTTGTTCAAGATAGCAGAGTAGTTGTTTGGGACAAACTTAGCTCCATTAAAAATAACATCCTTTGGTGCCATTTTTGTTGAAAAATCAAGTGAAAATTTTGTGTTTGCAAAGTGTTTAATAAAATGCCTATAAGAGAATGTCAGAAAATAAGAGAGTAAGAAAATAAGAGAGAGAGAATAGAGTAAAAGAGTGGGTAAAAGATTGTATAATCTTTTATCTCTGATATTTATACTCTGCACAAGGAAATGTCTCTTTTTATGAATTAGAACCGGCAGCTTTACACTTGGCAGCGTGTAATCAATTAAAACATAAATAGTGGGCACGGTAAACATGCAGTTATTATTGCACACCTGCACATACCAAAACCAACATGAAACCCACTAACAAATGATTATGACTGTTTTTATCTCACCTAATTATTTTTCTGAGAAATATTACCATTACAGTAAATACCAAAAATTAGTCAGGTAAATAAATAATGCCACACAAGCATCAGGATTTGCATCAGAACTTGACTATTATAAGAATTTAACGGTCATCAGAACATGACTTCTGTAATCAAAAAGTGAATGACTATTTCTGTGTTTCTTCACACAAATACTGACTGGTTTCTTCAGAGTTTAATCATCAGAACATAATCAGAACTTGTCCTCAGAATTTATGCAAATAATACTTAACTGTTTATCAGAAACAACTTAATCACCACAGTAATTTTCATCATTCATATGGAGTGATAGTGTGTGTATGTGCAAATGATCAGATATGATAAACTTCAGTATATCTTAGAAATAAGGCATAACTAAGAAAAATGCTTAAAATTTGTCTTGAATTGTGAAGTCTACTGTAGAATAAAGTTATGCAAGAATACACCTCAACTGTTTGTGCTTATTTTATGCATCTTTTGAAATTCTTTTAACAAGGGCTTCTCAGTGTAAATGAGTTACAACTACCATCAGAATTAATACTGTTATCAGAATATTTCTCCAGTAATCAGAGAATGTGAAAAGTCACCAAGAAAAATTAATTTGCTTTTCTAATGCATATTACTTAATGCCAGCAATGCACTTGGATCTTCCCTTTCACATATTTACTCTAGATCTCAAAGGAGTACCTGATTTCAAATTTTCTTTTCTTTTACTTTCTTCAGATAAGTGAGGCTTATCAGCATGTAGTTTATCCTTAAGATTTACCGACATCAGAATTTGACAGATAAGAAGCAATAATCTAGTTTGTGACTTAGTAATAAGATACAGGAAGTAAGTTTGACTAAGATCAAAATCAGAATTTGCTTGTGTTAGTGACTTTCACATAAATAACTATTTCAAACATGGGATACATAGTTTGTTAAAGACTACTAAGTCATCATCTAACAAAATAATCCTCATTGGATTGAATAGTCACTGAACAGTCAAAACACCTTCAGAGTTTATAGAATCACATCAGATAATAAGCAGTGTTTAATATGTTACAATTTAAGCACAAATTACATTGAGATAAGAAAATTTGTAAACACTGATCATAAAGTCTAATGTATGAGAACAAAAACTAAATAGATTTTGAGAAAGAACCTGAAACCATTCCAAGTTCATTTACCAGTCTTGTAAAAGTAGCTTCACATAGTGGTTTTGTGATGATATCTGCTAGTTGATGATCTGTTGGAACAAAATGCAATTTCACTGTACCTTCCATCACATGTTCCCTTATGAAATGGTACCTAATGCTGATGTGCTTTGTCATTGAGTGTTGAATTGGATTTCCTGTCATAGCAATAGCACTTTGATTATCAGAGTAAATAGGTATTTTACAAAATTCTAACCCATAGTCCAGTAACTGATTCTTCATCCAAAGAATCTGTGTACAACAGCTTCCTGCAATAATATATTCTGCTTCTACAGTTGATGTGGAAATTGATTTCTATTTCTTGCTAAACCAAGAAACCAATTTGCCTCCAAGAAATTGGCAGCTTCCACTAGTGCTTTTCCTGTCTATTTTGCATCATGCAAAATCTGCATCTGAGTAACCTATTAGCTTAAAATCTGATTCCCTAGGATACCACAAACCTAGATCAGCTGTACCCTTGAGGTACTTGAAAATTCTTTTCACAGCCATTAGATGAGATTCTCTTGGATCAGCCTGAAATCTTGCACAAAGACAGGTAGCATACATGATATCTGCTCTACTTGCAGTTAAATAGAGTAAAGAGCCAATCATACCTTTGTAGTTAGTAATATCTACCGATGCTCCAGTATCTTTATCTAACTTGGTGGCAGTGGCCATGGGAGTTGATGCAGTAGAACTGTCTTGCATTCTAAATTTCTTGAGTAGATTTCTGGTGTACTTGCATTGACTGATAAAAATACCTTCTTCAGTTTGTTTGACTTGAAGTCCCAGAAAATAACTCAACTCTCCAATCATACTCATTTGATATCTTGATTGCATTAACTTGGAAAATCTTTCACAAAGTTTTGTATTTGTAGAGCCAAAAATGATATCATCAACATATATCTGTACCAAAAGTAAGTCCTTTCCATGGTTGAGGTAGAATAAAGTCTTGTCAATTGTGCCTCTGTGAAATCCACTTTCCAGACAAAATTGAGCCAGAGTCTCATACCATGCTCTAGGAGCTTGCTTAAGGCCATAAAGTGCTTTGTCAAGCCTGTAGACATGATTTGGTAATTTTGGATCTACAAAGCCTGGAGGTTGTTCAACATATACCTCTTCTTCCAATTCTCCATTGAGAAAAGCACTTTTCACATCCATTTGAAAGACTTTAAACTTCTTGTGAGCAACATAAGCCAAAAAAGATTCTTATGGCTTCCAATCTAGCAACTAGAGCAAATGTTTCATCATAGTCAATACCCTCATATTGAGAGTAACCTTTAGCAACCAGCCATGCTTTGTTTCTTGTAATTATGCCATCACTGTCAGTATTATTTCTGAACACCCATTTTAACCAACAATTGATCTATCCTTTGGTCTTGGTACTAGGGTCCAGAATTTATTTCTTTCAAATTCATTTAACTCTTTCTGCATTGTTTGCACCCAATCAGTATAATAAAGAGCTTCTTCCACTTTCTTTGGTTCAGTCTAAAATAGAAAGGAATGATAGAGACATTCATTTGTTATTGTTGTTCTAGTTCTGACACCTGCTTCAGGATCTCCAATTATTAAGTCAGGTGTGTGTGATTTAGTCCACTTCCTTGCAGATGGAAGTTGATATCTAGAACTGGATCCTCCCCCATGATCCATGTTGTCTCCATCAGCATTTTCTGATGCTCCCCCTGAAGTTATGCTCTCTGAGATACCAGAATTTAAGTTGGATCCTTCAGGAATTGAAGAATTAGAGTTTCCAGAATTGTCAGAATTTGGCTCATCAGAACTTGATGAATCAGAACTTGAAGAGCCAGTGACTTGTTCTGATGCTTCTTGAGAGTCTTGAGATATGGTATGATCATCAGCTTGCTTCCCCTGAACATGTGTATTTTCCTTTGGAGCAGTTACCACAGTTTCAATGATATCAGAATTTAACCCGTCAGAACTTACATGATCAGGATTTAGGTCATCAGAATTTACAGAATCAGAATTTATATCTTCATTTTCAAATCTCAGCTGATCATGATCATTGAAATCTTCAAGTTCAGTAATCTTTATATTATCAAAAGATACATTGATAGATTCCCTGACAACCCTCGTTCTTAAATTGTAGACTCTGAAGGCTTTTGTGGAAAATGAATTTCCAACAAAAATTCCTTCATCAGCTTTTAGATCAAATTTTGACAGCTGTTCAAGATGAGTCTTAAGAACAAAGTACTTGCATCCAAATACATGAAAGTATTTCAGATTTGGCTTCTTTTTCTTCACCATCTTATATGGTGTTTTTCCATGCTTGTTTATGAGTGTAGCATTCTGTGTAAAACAAGCAGTCTGCAAAGCTTCAGCCCAAAAATAGGTTGGTAGCTTTGCTTCATCAAGCATAGTTCGTGCAGCTTCAATAAGAGTCCTGTTCTTTCTTTTTATATAACTCCATTCTGCTGTGGTGTTCCAGGTACAGAAAATTCCTGTTTTATTCCTTGCTCTTTGCAGAACTCTTCCATGATTGAATTCTTGAACTCATTGCATTTATCACTTCTTATTATTTTAACAGAATCTTTGAATAACATATCCAACTGTCTGACATGATCAGTTAGAGTAGATGCAGTTTCATTCTTCTCGTGCAAGAAATACACCCAAGTGTATCTTGTGAACTCATCCAATATAACCATAGCATATTTCTTCTTTGCAATAGACATGACATTGACTGGACCAAATAGATCAACATGCAGTAAGTGATAAGGCTCATGAATTGAGGATTCAGTTTTGCTCTTGAATGAAGATTTTCTTTGTTTTGCCTTTTGACATGAGTCACAAAGGCCATCAAGAGCAAATATTGATTTTAGCAGTCCTCTCACAAGATCTTTCTTTACTAGCTCATTTATGTTGTTGAAATTTAAATGAGAGAGTCTCTTGTGCCAATTCCAACTTTCTTCAATTGATGCTCTACTTAACAGACAGATTGCAGAACCATCAGAATTTGTTGAAAGTCAGGTTTCATATATGTTACCATGTCTGTAACCTTTCAGAACCACTTTGCCTGTAGAATTACTTACAACTTCACAGTGTTCTTCAAAGAAATCCACATGATAACCTCTATCACAGATTTGACTCACACTTAGCAGATTGTATTTAAGTCCTGAGACAAGAGCTACTGTTTCAATTATGACATTCCCAAGATTGATATTGCCATATCCCAGAGTCTTTCCCATGTTGCCATCTCCATAAGAAACTCCTGGGCCAACTTTCTCCACAAAGTATGATAGCAGGGCTTTATTTCCAGTCATATATCCTGAACATCCACTGTCCAGAACCAGGATGTTTTTCCCATTGCCTTGCAATCACAAAGACCACTATTGATCAGTTTTAAGGACCCAGACTTGCTTGGA
Organism: Apium graveolens; assembly: GCF_009905375.1. Lineage (NCBI taxonomy): Eukaryota > Viridiplantae > Streptophyta > Magnoliopsida > Apiales > Apiaceae > Apium > Apium graveolens. The sequence goes on from NC_133649.1 coordinate 52,922,303, forward strand.
TCCTTTGGCCTTGTTAAGTTTGTTAGCATTTGCAGCGGATTTAGTTTCAGAGTTTATGCTAACATGCTTTTCATCAGACTTTATATCAGACTTCGCATCAGAATTTACACTAGAAGGAATTACACTAACTTTCTTTAAAGAAGGTTTTATTTCATAATAATCATAGTACAAACTATGATATTCCTTACAAGTACAAATAAAATGCCATAAACTACCACAATGAAAACAAGGATTTTGTGGTTTAAACCTAACAGACTGACTCTTAACTCCTGATCTAGGAGGTAAAGAGTTTATATCTTTATTTTTCCTGCAAAAAGAAGCAAGATGGTTAGAGTTTCCACAATTATAGAATTTCTTTCTAGGAGCATTAGGAACAGGCATATAATTATTACTTTTATTCACACTTTCCTTTCCATTCCTATTTTTCCTAGCTTCCTTTACCTTGTTCACATTTTTAATCTCTTTCAGCTTATACTTAAGCTGCTTCTTTGTCATTAAGCCAATGTTTACCAAAACTGGTTTATCCTGTTTTAATTTGTCAGAAGTTGACTTTTCTTTGACTTCTGTTTTAGAGTCTTTCATCTCTTCAGAATCAGACAAAACAGTTTTTGCAACAAATTTAACAGGATTTACCTTTGGCTTTTCAGTCTGTTTGATATCAATTGGCTTAATTGGCAAAGTCCCTTTCTCACTTTTACCATCTTTATAACCTAACCTCTCTGTCCAGTTTCCACTACTTAGAATATTCTGAGTTGTTCTGTCTGAGTTGTTCTGTCTGAGTTAGTCCAAGTCATGATGATTTCTCTTTCTTTTTCCAATTCAGTTTTTAGATAATCATTCTGTTTAAGCAATTCATTCTTAACATACATAACATTATCTCTCTGTCTGAATAGTGTTCATCTTGACTAACTCTTCTTCAAGATAGCTATTTCTGTTTTTGTACTTTAGATTTTCGGATTTTAATCTTTCATTCTCTAAAGTCTGATCTCTATAGCTAATATAATTGTTTTTCAGAAATAATCTCAACTCAATAATATCTTCTATATCAAAAGCAAGAGTTGATAGAGGTACCTTTAGTTCAGCAGCATCAGAACTGCTATCAGCATTTTCCATTAAGGCATAGTTCACCTCTTCTTCAGATTCTGAAGTATCTGCCCAGTTTTTCTTCTTTGTGATAAGTGCCTGGCCTTTATCACCTTTTTTTTTCTTGCAATCAGGAGAGATGTGGCCTCTTTTACCATAATTGTAGCATTTGACATTTGAGTTATCTCCTCTGTCAGACTTTCCTCCTTTGCCTTCAGTCTTTCTAAACCCTTTCTTATCAGAACTTCCACCTATCCTGGAAAACTTCTTACCCTTTCTGAATTTCTTGTAGGCTATCTTTGTGATACCCTTCACCATAAGAGCACATAGTTGTATCATCTCTGCATCAACATCCACTTCAGATAAATTTTCAGGTTCTGAATCATCATCATCAGAATATGATGACTCTGAATCAGACTGTATAATGAGGGCCTTTCCTTTTGCCTTCCTAGAGATAATTGGCTTTTCTTCAGTCTTTAAAGCAACTGTCTTAGACTTCCCTCCATGCCTCTTCTTTCTTTGCTCCATCTCAAGTTCATGAGTCTTGAGCATCCCATAGATTTCATCAAGAGATATATCAGCAAGTTCATACTTGTCTCTTATTGTAGTAGCTTTCAAATCCTAATTTTCAGGAAGAGCTAGTAGAAATTTCAGATTTGAATCTTCTGGATCATATTCCTTATCCATTAGTGACAGATTATTCAACAGCTTTGTCAATCTATAATATGTATCAGTTAGTGACTCATCATATTTTGAGTCAAAGTGCTCATACTCCTGTGTGAATATTGTCTTCTTGTTCTTTTTGATGGCATTGGTTCCTTGACATCTCACTTTCAATGCATCCCAGTTTTCTTTTGCAGTCTTGCATCCAATCACCCTGTTTTATATGACATTGTCAAGTGCACTATGAAGCAAGTGTCTTACTTTTGCATCCTTGCCTAGTGAAGAGATGTCTTCAGTGGTGAGTTCTCTCTTTTCTTTGGGAATCATCTTGTGTGGCTCATTCCCAACTGCAACAGAAAGCTTTGTGGGCTTGTGTGGACCATCATAAATTCTGTCTAACTATTTTGGATCTGTAGCTTCCAGAAACATGGCCATCTTCACACTCCATACAGGGTACTCAGACACCCTGAGCATAGGAACCCTGATGGTTTCATATCTACTGGTGTTTTCAATGGGTTGAACCTTTCCAGGTTCTTGAGGGTCTTTTGTTTTTGATTGACAGACATGATTGATTGTTTGTTTGGATCTTAACTATTTGTAAGCTTAACATATTGGCTCTGATACCACTTTTTAGGCCTCAATGATACTATAGAAGGGGGTTGAATATAGTATCTACAATCAATTCGATTATAAACACAAGTATGTAACAGAAAACAAGTTTATTCAATATATCAAACTCTGTTACAGTAGGTTTAATCTACTCTCTCAGTGATGTATGATATCACTAAGAGCTGCTAGGGTTATAATGAATAATATTCTCGTGAATGATAACACATATAGTGTAAACCCTAATCTGTGTTTATATACTACACAGTTACAAGATATCTCCTAATTGATATGATATGTCCTGTTTCCTAAAATACATCAATCAGAGATTATCTACTGTAGTCCTTTAGATGTATAACTCTTCAAGCATACCTTCTTTTGTTTAATCCAGATCCTCTCCTGTAAATCAGCCGCTTTTCATCCCTGAAGTGTATCCGCACTTAAGTTCTGATGTAAGTCGTGATGGCTTAAGTTCTGATAACTTTCTGTCTTCAGTAAGTTCTGATTTCCAGTTAAGTTCTGATAGTAAATTCTGAAACTAAACAAATCAGATTAGACATGACATCAAAAATATATCTAACAGTTATCAATCGTATAATTGATTCCCAATGATGAAAAGATTCTCGCTTTCCATTTTCTTCATAACCCTTTCATAGCCCAAAAGATAGAAATCTGCCACCTAGAAATGGTAAAGTAGAATGCCCTGAGTTTAGAAATGGTATATTATGGATTTTGTATCATAGAACTGTTTTATAGTTACTTGCTGAGTTTTATACTCATATGTTTTGTTTTAATCTAACCATGGCAGTTAAGAAAGAAGATGGCCAGACTTAGGCGCACTGCTCGTAAGAGCGTACCTGGTGATCCCTACCGTGTTGAGGGCTTTCGGTTGCTAGAGCAGGTAGTACAGGTTTTGAGTAAGCAAGCGCTTAGCCAAAAAGTTGTTAAGATACAATGGGTTATCTGTCGGTTCCAAGTCGGGATGGACTATGTAAAATTGGTTTTATTTTGGGTTGTAAATTATATAATATAGTTGGTAGTTGTAATCTTATCTCATACTTTATCCTGTTTGATCCTATTAGTAGCTAATCAGGGTTTATGCTTATTGAATTTATAGTTTAAAGGTGTGTGGGTCCTCATTTCCTAATCCCGAGATTGAGGGCATCACAATATCTATAATATGAAAGTATGTATTTGTATTAGAAAAAAGTAACTTCGTATATTTATTAAAAAATTTAATACCTCTATTGATTCATTTTTTTTCTTAATTACAAATAGACTCACACTATATATTGCCTAACAACACTAAATGATATTGCAATCTATTACACTGCCTAAAATTTCCACATACACGCAGTGAAACATTTGTTCAGTCATCTTCAAAATGTGGCAAAGTCTACATTTCTATTTTTTACCGTCCTTCTCTTTTCAGGTTCTTTATTTCTCCATTCCGCCGTTACATACCATAATGTAACAATTATTTATCATTATATGATCTAAAGTTGTTAGACTAGGACTGTGTTCCATTAAAAATTGTCGTGTTTTTTAAAAAAAATTGAGGTAGATCTTGTATTGTCCTAATATAGTCTCCTAGCCCTCATTATAGTTATATTGTAAACACATTCTTATGTTATTTAATGAACCCGAGTCATTTTTATTTGATTTGCAGTGAGTTTAATGGTCCCTCAAGGAGAACCAACTGGTAATGTGTGCACGACGGTGAAAATATACCCAAAAACCAACTGCTTTTTGCTAGACTGTGTTGCTTGGTGCAAAGGAATATAGCACGGCAAAGGAATCTACACTGCTATTAACCGCATTTGTAGTTACGAATGTTATTCTCTTCTTTGTGTTCTACATTTCTGATAAAATTTTATAATGTAATCGAATTGCTATTAAATAATTAATTGATTATTCTTTTAACGTTGAATTTTTGCATGCTTAAAATTTTTGATGGGTGTTGATATATTTATTCAACATACTTTTTACAAGGGAAATTATAATATAGCATGATAAGAATTTTCAAAAGAAACTTTATTCAATGTAATAAAGATATCATCAAAAAATATTTATTCTTAAATAAATTTATATTGACTATTCAATTCGGTAAATTATCAAACTAAAAATTTGTTTATGAGAATATATTTTCTTTTATTTTATATTGTAATGATATTAGGCTAGAATTTTTCGAAAAAAACTACACTGACAGATAACAAATTTAACAAGTAATTGCAAAAAGGGTGCATATCATCTATAAAATTTTTAAATCCACATATTCAATCATAACAAAATTTGAATTTAATATATTATTTTAAAAACTTGCGAGGTGCTCCGAATCAAGATTAGTCTTTAGGCTCATACAAGGTAATTATATTTGTTTAAATATTTTCCTTTGCATCATAGATTCGATTAATTTTAAAATCCTCAGTTTGTGAAACACCTATATATAGTTAAGCTAATTTTGGAACAATTCATGTTAGGAATTAAATCTGAATCTTGATTATAAGCAAGTCAAATGACATAATCATGTTAAGTCGAATTGTAGCCTTTAACGGCTAACCATCCTAAGGGATACCCGTTGAGGGAGTAGCCCATCAACTGATGAGGTTTAAAGTAACATTTCCTGTGATATTCATGTTATAGATAGTGATCCTGTCATTCATTCAGAAGTCATGTTGACTCAATGAACAATCTAGAATATGGTGGCTAATTGTAAATACTTGATTCCATGTAATTCTGATTAAGTGAAGTGAGCTATCAACTACTAAGTGAAGTTACAACATCAACGACTAACTACATCAGCGACTAATCCAATTATTGTCAACGACTAAGGAGACTCAAATAGCTGGTGATAGTGACTTGACAATGGTCAAATCCTGAGTCTGACACAACACATGGATTGATGAGAATCTCAGTAAAGAAAATGGAAGCCAACATAAACTTTGCATGTGATCTTGGATTCTGAAGTAGAAGAAACATTCCATTATCCGTGCATGACAAATTGAAGGGATATTCAAAATAATATATCAAGATAAAATCTAGCCTCACTTATCAAGTGTAATATCCGGGATATATCGTGTAATTATTTTTGCTAATAGATAATTATTATATATATTCAGTATCTATTCTGTGAATTATTTGTTAAGTGTTAAATGTGTTTGGATGTTTAAAAATAATATTAATTGAGTATTTTAATTTTTATATGTCCAAAATAAAATATAGATAATTGTCATATCTTCCTATTTATTTTTATGATGATTTATGATTTTATAGGAAATATATGGATTTTATAAAATCTTTTTCCGAGTATTTAAAAACTATTTTATGAAATCGGGAACCAACCGACGTCATCCGTTTTTACGTTTTTAGAACCCGAAAATCTTCCGAGAACTCCTTCCTAACCTAATTGTAATATTTCGAGCATTTTCCATTTTTTGACTTTTTCGATCCGGCGTACGGTTTGTCCTGCGCGGGTCCCGGCGCAACATTTTCGATATAATATTCATTTCGGTAAATCAATAAAACTCGTATTTTCGATAAATGGGAGCTTTTTATTAAACTATCCCAATTATCACCTCGTAATATGTGTAACCAGGCGCTGAGACCAAGACCGAAGTACAAATTGTACTGATTTGGATAATTATCCTGAAAACCGGTACCGTTTGGATAAGTTTTTATAAATAAACGTACCATTTCATATCCGGAATGATCCAATGGGATACTAATTTTACGTAATTATAAATAGCCTTTACCGTATTTTATTTCGTATCAAAAATCATTTGCAGTCAGTAATTATATAAATTTCCAGAGGAAATTCATATATTCATAAACCTTTCTGAAAATCAAACCACAATTTCAAGGTGTTAGTGAAATCCGTTTGGATACTTGGAGTAACCAAATCGAAGGTCTCAAGGAGTACTTTCAGATTCTAGGACTTGTTTTACTGCAGAATCAAAGGTTGATTTTATATATTTTTATTTATTTTCGAATTATTTTGATTAAAAATATGAATTTTTGTTCGGTTGATTGTTTGAATGATTTGATGCCTGCATGTTGTAGAGCTTGTTCTCCTGATGATTTTGATATATTATATGACTACTTTGGAGTTCAATAACATGTTCAAAATTGAGTTTGATTTTCGAATTTTAAAATTAGGGTTTATAACCCGTATGAATGTTCGTAATTGAAATTTAGGACCTTTTGATTTAGGGGTTATTAGCTATTGATTTATGGTGGGCTGTGTTCCTTATGAAATTTGCAATCGATTGGTATATAGCTCGTTAACAGAGGATTAGTGAATCGAAGGGAGTTGTGTTTTTAAATTTTCGATGTTTCGCCGGAAACCGGCGATTTTCTTGGCCAATTTCCGGCCAAGTCTGGGGTTATTGGAATGATTTGATTGCATGGTTGTGTTCCTTGTGAAGTATAGAGGTGATCTGGAGGTGATGGTGGTGGGAGGATGCCAGAGGCGAGTTCTCCGACGAACCCCGATTGTTTTCCGGCGAGGGCTGGAAAAATTGCAATTTAGTGACTGTAATTTTAAAAACGATGAAGTTTAGTCCCCCAAAAATCATATTTTCTATTTATTTTTATTATAAAAATTCGTTTTTAATTTCTGAAAATTCCAAAAATTATTATTTTAATTCCAAAAATTATTTTTAATTCAAAAATAAATCTGAATTAAATAGTTAATTAATTTCAATTAATTTTTAATTGATTAACTGGTCAATTAATTCAAAAATTAATTGATTAATTGATTTAATTAATTATTAATTGATTTTAATTAATTATTTAATTAGATTTAATTATTTAAAAATGATTTAAAAATTCCGAAAAATAGTTTCGAGCTTTAAAATATTATTTTAAATTGTTTTCAAGGCTCGATAATTATTATAAAATTGTTTTGAAGCCAGAATTGGCCAGCCGAACCCTGTTTATTACTCCGAAACTGATCCAACGACCCGTTTTAATTCCGAAAAATATTTTAAAAATCATTTTAAATACCCGAAAGTCTGTTTATGACCCGAGACTTCTTTATAAATGATATGTCATTGATTATTTGACTTGTTATGTGTTATATGTGACTTGCTGGATTGACTATCGGTCTATATGTTCAGTGATTACTCGTTTATAGCTTAACTTTCAATCCGTTAATCGGATTTGGGTGAAAAGAATGGTAGATAGAAGTATATGTCGAATAGAATCGTATGAGTTAAATATTGATAGATACTTATGATGCCTAGCAGAGTAAGCAAGGTGTTGTAAAGGGAAGCAGGTGATCAGAAAATGGAATTGACATGTAGAAAATACAGCAAGTGATCAGAAAGTAGAATCGAGGCATAGGAAAAGTAGACAAGTGGTTGTTGAAGAGAGTCATTTGACGAATACAAGTGAAATTGGAATCGATTGTGATAAGGCAAGTACTTCCAAACCTTTTTCGAGATATAATGCAAATATTTCTAAATTTTCTCGTAACATATTGTTAAGTATTCAAAATAGCTCTATTTTATATTGTAAATACTTTAAATCCCTCAGCCCTGAACCTGAGCCACATCATTTGATCTTTGAGCCGCAAGCCTTATTCCTTGTGAACCATTTCTTGTTGATTTACCAGATAATAAACCACACAAATACGATACTACCCCACAAATATATAACCATTATATACCAAACACTGTAACAAAATTGTTTAAACATATAGAAACTTTTATACTCAACCATACCTTGTGATATCAAAGTACTAAAACCTTGTAAAAATATTATCCATCTAATACCCGATTATCCTACAGGCTGGAGGCCACTTCTTTTATATACTTTACCCTTTTTATACCCTTAAATTTTCACCATGCTCTTATACAAATGATTTATTGCTATTGATTATGATCTGGTTTTGTTGAATTCTATTGTTTATCATAGTGAATTGCTTTAGAATTGGATAGTTTCCTTTATGTGGACCATATTCGTGGTCAGACCATATCAATGGTCAAGTTAGGCCAATGTGTGCCTTGGATCCAGTAGTTAGAGCAGTGTTGTGTGCTTTGCTCGGGGTTAGTACGGGACTGATCAACAGCCTAACCTTGGTTTTAAAAACTTAAAATGAATATCCAATTCTATTGATTGTTTAACAAGAAACTTGATTCCTTTTAATCATCTCGTTTGATCATTGTTTAACCTCAGTTATTGCTATTATGACTTGCTGAGCTAGTTAGCTCACTCTTGCAAATCTTTTTATATATTTTACAGTTAAGAAGGATATGGTTGATAGCGAGGTTTCCCAGTTCAATATACGAGCTAGGATTCCAGACTGAGTTGGATCGAGCTAGCAGGAGCTTTCTACGGTTTTGAGATAGTAAGATTGTAAGAATAGTTTCATTATCAGTTGTAAGTTAAATTAGTTGGGATTTGGTACGTTGTAATAAAAGTTAAGGTTGTGGCTTATTTTTATACTTTAACCTGTTGTGATCCGTGGTTATGTAAAGCAGGGTCATTGCAAATAATATTTCATATACAGGTTTATATTTTGTGTTGTGGACCCCAAACTTCTGACCCGGGTTTGGAGGACGCCACAGGTTGGTATCAGAGCTACGGGTTATAAGTCACTGAAACAAGCTTACATTATCGGGATTGGGTAGAGGGTTAGGATTAGGAATAGGAAATAGAAAGATAGGTCATCGTGAGGTTGAGTGCAACTGTATAGTAGGTCTCCGGCACGGTTCGTGTTGCGATTCGGGATTCTTAACTAGCGACGTGATATCCTGGCAACGGCAATGGCAGATCCTGATTTCCCTACATCAACTGATTGTTTGGAGCTTTCCGTTTAAGGATCGTCATCTTCTCCCAGATTCGATTTGCGCCTTGTTCCTCCATCAGTATTAATGGTATTACCTTTTATTATGACAGTTGCGCCTCTCCAAGTTATTTAACGCTATTATATTACCTCTTGATATGAGACGACCTATTTAAGAAACATCCATTTATTTATTCTTGTTTCTAGACATCGGCTGTGAGTGTGTCCTTTCAATTTACCCTACACCCTGTTCTATACCCCAGTTTATAATCCGTTTTATGAAATAATTGTATTTAGGAGGATGGATTCGGGAGCTGCAATAAATGGTGAGTATTGAGATACAAATTAAGGTGAGAAGGAGTTTAGAAAGAAGATTCAAGTGTTCCGGTGGATGGCTGTTATCAGGTTATAAGAAGCTATTAGTAATTAGGCCACTCATGACTAGCTTGTGGAATGGAGTAGATAAGTGTTGAAGAGAGAGAGAGTTAGAGAAGATTAGGGATCTGAAGATTTCTTGAAATTAGAAAATGGTGTTGTAATAATGTGATATATATTTTAACAAGATAATGTGACATTAGCTGACTTGTTGATTATTGGATAGTCTGTTCCACTTAATGATTGCAACGTGGTTAATGGGAGTACTACCAGTATGGGAGCCTTAATGTGAAGCTACGAATAAGATAACGTGCAACGACAGCTGAAGTTTTCGTCGATTAAGGAAAGTAATAGACCCAATGAAGGAGAGAAGATAAATGAAAGTGAATGGACCTTTGAGTGATCTTATCTTTAACTTGGTATCTGGTCATCAGAAGGACAACAACCAACTCATACAGTAAGGACAACCGGAGGTGTGATTTTCAAAATTTTCAAAATTTTTAACAAGTTTTCGAAAAAGATTTTTCCTCACAAAATTTCTAAAAGCCTTTTTGAATAAAATAAGTTTTAAACCTTGGTTGTCAAATTACTACTTGAGTTTCTTATTTGTTAAAAGACCCGGATTACCTGGAAGGATGCTGTTTCAGACTCAGTATTGTTAATTCAGAGAACGAGGTAACCTGCGATTATGAAGAAGTTAATTATTCCTAACAGCAAGGTGCAAGTATTGTCTGATAGGATTAACAACAGAATCAGCGTACGGAGTAACTATTCATCCAATTACTGGGATTATCAGAGTTTAAGGAATTCATTGATTTAACGAAAGCCTGAGCATGATCGAAGAAGATTGGAAAGATTTCTAGACTTTTCTAAAAGAAGAATATTAATAAAAGGGTCGTTGTGATAAATGATTCATGGTTATTCCAAATTAAAAAGAGGAAACTCAAGGTTATCTGATAAGAACGCCATTATGATCGAATTGTTAAAGTATTATACGTGTAGGTGCGACGTTACAGACGCGAGACTTAACAAATAAGAATCTACCATAATGCTTAGTTGCCAAGGCATTTTAGCATACTTCTAAAGTTGTTATATGATACAATTGGGATATGATCGATCAAACTCGAAAGCTGGATACAAGTGAAATTTGGATGGTGACCAATGGTATCATTCTTGTCCTCAACATTACAACATATATTCCTTTTTAATTCCTAAAAATGTATGAACTCCTTTTCTTAATAAATTCTTTCTGATGATATCAAAACGGAGGATTTTGCATTCCTTTCGAATTTAATTGTTCCCCTCAAGTTTTGCTTTCTGATTGGGACAAACAGTGTTATGATGAGACACTTTGTCGGAATGACGAAGAGTCGGGTGGGACGCCACCTAATCATGTGCTGTATGCCATACGATATAAAAGACTGGCCATCTTAAGTCCAATGTGGTTGTCTCATTCATATTTAAATCATTACTTCTTCTTTCTTTTCAACTCTAAGTTTATTAAAATTGTGAATCCTTCTAGTTGTTTCGTTGTACCGTTGTTCTTTGCGAGAGCTTTTCAAATAAAAGTCAACGTATTATACACCCCGCGGGCAAAGTCTCATCTACCTCTCATGCATGGAAAGGAAACAAGGGCATATGGTGAGAATTGCAAATCACTGGCCCTAGCCAGGGATGCATTACGAGTCAAGGGAATCTGCTTCAATAAGGAATACGTCTCCGAGAACGAGAATTTGCGATTTTCCTGAGAAATATGTTATTTACAATATGGATATGATGACGTGGAAGATTATTACGGATACCTTATGCGTTAAAGTATTGAAAGATGTGGGAGCAATTTGATCATATCTCTCTCAAGGTTTTATTGATAAGATGAATTATCCTGTCGAATCAATAAGTTTATGACTAAAGGACTAGCAAGTTAAGAACGTGCAATTATTGAATAAGTAAGTACCAATTGCGGAATCGATTTTTCTGGCAATAAGTTGTGAAGAATTGATATCATTTGAGATAAGAGGATTTGATATTATTCTAAGGAATGGATTAACTATTCAAGTGTGATGCCCAGGTAGACCGTCGTGATGGAAGATAGTTCTAAAGATGCCAAATGAGAACATGAAGAAGTTTAAAGGACAAAGGAAAGTAAAGAACTTGTTAAGAATGATTTAAGATTACAGTGACCAAAATATAAGTGCTATGGCGATTATAAATAAGAGTCAGGAACAAACCGAACTTGAAGATTTTACAGTCTCAAGATATGTTTTCAGACGAGTTACCAATATTTCCTTTAGATAAAGAAAATGCATTTATGATTGATTTAGCACCTGAAATGAAGCCAGTGTTCAAAGCCCCGCACAGAATGGCACCAGATAAAATAAAGGAGTTACCAGAACAAACGCAGGAGATAATTAGAAGAAAAAGCAACTGGACCTAGCGTACCCCCTAAAGTGCACCGGCACGATGTGTTAATAAGAAAGATGGAAGTGTGAGATTATGTGTTAGCGAAAGCTCAACAAGTTTACACTCAAGAGCAGATATATGTTACGTCGAACCGATGATTTGTTTAATTAAATGAACGAAGCAAGGTATTTTTATAAGATTGATTCAAGATTAGGTATATTACCAAGTGGAGATTGAACTTATGGACATATCAAAGATAATTTTCAGAACTCAGTACTGTTGTTATAAAATTCTAGAAATGTTAGTTGGATGAACTGATATACCAGTGCTATTTAAATTCGATGAGTAGAATCTTGAAGAAGAAATCTGGATAAGATGTACTTGTGTTACTTAAGAAAAACCATGCAACCTATGCAATGATAGCTGAGGAGTCAAGGAAGAAAGAAGCGGTATAAAAAGTTTACCAGGTGAAAACTTTAATGGCTAGAGGTATAATTCTTAGTATAGCCAGTCAGTAAGGAGGAGACAAAAGGGGATTCAGCAGAAAAATTTAAAGATAGTATGAATGAAGAAAGACCAGAAGCACCAACAAAAGTAAGAAGTTTTATCATGGGCCAGTTACTATCAGAAATTTGTGCAAGATTTCTTGAAAGTTGCAATATTTTGGATGAAGCTAACCAGGAAAAACAAGAAGGTTATATGAAATGGAGAAGGTTGAAGAAAGTTTTACGGAGTTAAATGAAAGAATGGTTACAACACCAATTTTATCACTTTGAAAGTATCAGGGAGATTTGGTAGTTTATAGTGATACTTCTCGTAAGGGAATAGGATGTGTGTTAACGCAAAACAATAAAGTTATTGCATATGCATCCAGACAACTGAAACCTTATGAGCAGAAGTACCCTACTCATAACTGAGAATTAAAAGCAACAATAAAATTTGTTTTGAAAGATTGGGAAATATCATAAGTATAGAGAAATATGTGAGATATATACGGACCATAAAAGTTTGAAGTATGAACTCCCGAGGAAAAGCAAATATAGTGGCAAGAGATGAGTAAGAAGGAGAGAGAATGAACATAGAGACTGTACCAGAAAAATTATCTATGGAATTCTAGAAGTTGGAATTGGAAGTCAGGGTTCATGATCCAAAAAGGAGTAAGAATGTATAACTATGACTTTTCAGTCGGAATTGTTAGAGAAGATAAAGAAGTGTCAGGAAGAGATAATGGATCAGGATATAAATTGTTTAGTAGGTGAAGAATTGTGCACGCAAAAAGGATGATCAAGGTATTCTTAGGTTTTCTTCTAGAATTTAGATTCCACCAGTGACGGAGTTGAAGAATGAAATTTTACAGAAAGCTCATAATTCAAGGTATTCAATCCATTCAGAGAGTACCAAGATGTATAGAGATTTAAAGGAAAATTATTGGTGGCCAGATATGAAGAGGGAAATTGCGGAATGGATTAGCAGATGTTATATATGTCAAAGAGTTAAAGTAGAGCATTAGAGACCAAGTGGATTGCTACAGCCATTGGAGGTTCCAGAATGGAAGTGAAAGCATATCACCATGGATTTCATAGTTGGGTTACCAAGCACAAAATCTAATCATGATGCCATTTGGGTTATAGTGGATAGACTTATCAAGTCAGCTCATTTTCTATCTATAAATGGAAGATTTTCACTAGACAAGTCAGTTCATATGTACTTAAAAGAAATCGTAGTTCGTTATGGAATTCCTGTGTCCATCGTATCCGATCGAGATCCAAGATTTAATTCAAGATTTTGGAAGAGTTTTCAAGAATGTTTAGAAACGTAACTGAATATGAGTACAGCTTACCATCCACAGATGGACGGCCCGAGTGAAAGAACGATCCAGACAATTGAAGACATGTTACGTGTTCGTGCTATTAATTTCAAAGGAAGTTGAAACAAGCATTTACCTCTGGTAGAATTTTCTTACAACAACAGTTATCACGCCATTATTGGGATGCCACCCTACGAAGCCCTTTATGGATGCAAATGTGGATCTCCAGTGTATTGGGACGAAGTAGGAGAAAGCAAAATACTTGGACCTGGATTAGTGCAGCAGACAAAGGAAGTTATTAAAGTTAGCCAGAAAAGATTGATAGCAGCACAAGATCGTCAAAGGAAGTATGCAGATTAATCAAGGAAAGATATGGAATTCGAAGAATGAAATTTGGTATTACAAAAAGTATCACCGTGGAAGGGATTAACGAGGTTTGGAAAGAAAGGAAAATCGAGCCCAAGATATGTCGGACCTTTTGAAATTTTGAAGCACGTTGGCAAAGTAGCTTACGAATTGACGTTACCTCCGCACATGGAGCACATTTAAAATGTATTTCACGTATCGATGTTTAAGAAGTATAATCCAGACTCCAGGCATGTAATAGAATATGAGCCAATAGAGCTTCAGGCAGATTTTTCATATGTAGAAAGTCTGATAGAGATTCTAGAGGACAGAGAGAAGGTATTGAGAAATAAAGTGGTAAAGTTAGTAAGATTATGGTGGAGAAACCCAAAGGTTGAAGAGTCAACCTGGGAGTTAGAAAGTGATATGAGAGAAAAGTACCCTCATTTATTTTCTTAGGAGATTCCGAGGACAGAATCCTTTTAAGGGGGGAAGGATGTAATATCTGGGATATATCGTGTAATTATTTTTGCTAATAGATAATTATTATATGTATTCAGTATCTATTCTGTGAATTATTTGTTAAGTGTTAAATGTGTTTGGATATTTAAAAATAATGTTAATTGAGTATTTTAATTTTTATATGTCCAAAATAAAATATAGATAATTGTCATATCTTCCTAATTATTTTTATGTTGATTTATGAATTTATAGGAATCATATGGATTTTATAAAATCTTTTTCCGGGTATTTAAAATCTATTTTATAAAAACGGGAACCAACCAACGTCATCCGTTTTTACATTTTTATAACCCGAAACTCTTCCGAGAACTCCTTCCTAACCTAATTATAATATTTCGAACATTTTCCATGTTTCGACTTTTTCGATCTGGCGTACGGTTTGTCCTTTCTGAAAATCAAACCACAATTTCAAGGTGTTAGTGAAATCCGTTTGGATAGTTGGATTAACCAAATCGAAGGTCTCAAGGAGTACTTTCAGATTCCAGGACTCGTTTTACTGCAGAATCAAAGGTTGATTTTATATATTTTAATTTATTTTTGAATTATTTTGATTAAAAATATAAATTTTTGTTCGGTTGATTGTTTGAATGATTTGATGCCTGCATGTTGTAGAGCTTGTTCTCCTAATGATTTTGATATATTATATGACTGATTTAGTGTTCAATAACATGTTCAAAATTGAGTTTGATTTTCAAATTTTAAAATTAGGGTTTATAACCCGTATGAATGTTCTTAATTGAAATTTAGGGCTTTTTGATTTAGGGGTTATTAGCTA
Source organism: Apium graveolens (assembly GCF_009905375.1). Lineage (NCBI taxonomy): Eukaryota > Viridiplantae > Streptophyta > Magnoliopsida > Apiales > Apiaceae > Apium > Apium graveolens. The sequence goes on from NC_133649.1 coordinate 52,937,666, forward strand.
TTGATTTATAGTGTGTTGTGTTCCTTATGAAATTTTCAATCGTTTGGTATATAGCTCGTTAACAGAGGATTAGTGAATCGAAGGGAGTTGTGTTTTTAAATTTTCGATGTTTCGCCGGAAACCGGCGATTTTCTTGGCCAATTTCCGGCCAAGTCTGGGTTATTGGAATGATTTGATTGCATGGTTGTGTTCCTTGTGAAGTGTAGAGGTGATCTGGAGGTGATGGTGGTGGGAGGATGCCGGAGGCGAGTTCTCCGGCGAACCCTGATTGTTTTCCGGCGAGGGCTGCAAAAATTGCAGTTTATTACCTGTAATTTTAAAAACGATGAAGTTTAGTCCCCCAGGTTTCCAGAGTTTGCAAATTTTGGATTCCTGTTTTAAAAAAAATCAAAAATCATATTTCCCATTTATTTTTATTATAAAAATTCATTTTTAATTTCTGAAAATTCCAAAAATTATTATTTTAATTCCAAAAATTATTTTAATTCAAAAATAAATCTGAATTAATTAGTTAATTAATTTCAATTAATTTTTAATTGATTAATTGGTCAATTATATCAAAATTTAATTGATTAATTGATTTAATTAATTATTTGTTGATTTTAATTAATTATTTAATTAGATTTAATTATTTAAAAATGATTTAAAAATTCCGAAAAATAGTTTCGAGCTTTAAAATATTATTTTAAATTGTTTTCAAGGCTCGATAATTATTATAAAATTGTTTTGAAGCCAGAATTGGCCAGCCGAACCCTGTTTATTACTCCGAAACTGATCCAACGACCCGTTTTAATTCTGAAAAATGTTTTAAAAATCATTTTAAATACCCGAAAGCCTGTTTATGACCCGAGACTTCTTTATAAATGATATGTCTTTGATTATTTGACGTGTTATGTGTTATATGTGATTTGCTGGATTGACTGTCGGTCTATATGTTCAGTGATTACTCGTTTATAGCGTAACTTTCAATCCGTTAATCGGATTTGGGTGAAACGAATGGTAGATAGAAGTATATGTCGAATAGAATCGTATGAGTTAATATTGATAGATACTTATGATGCTTAGCAGAGTAAGCAAGGCATAGTAAAGGGAGGCAGGTGATCAGAAAATGGAATCGACATGTAGAAAATACAACAAGTGATCAGAAAGTAGAATCGAGACATAGGAAAAGTAGACAAGTGGTTGTTGAAGAGAGTCATTTGACGAATACAAGTGAAATTGGAATCGATTGTGATAAGGCAAGTACTTCCAAACCTTTTTCGAGATGTAATGCAAATATTTCTAAATTTTCTCGTAACATATTGTTAAGTATTCAAAATAGCTCTGTTTTATAATGTAAATACTTTAAATCCTTCAACCCTGAACCTGAGCCACATCATTTGATCTTTGAGCCGCAAGCCTTATTCCTTGTGAACCATTTCTTGTTGATTTACCAGATAATAAACCACACAAATACGATACTACCCCACAAATATATAACCATCATATACCAAAGACTGTAACAAAATTGTTTAAACATACAGAAACTTTTATTCTCAACCATACCTTGTGATATCAAAGTACTAAAACCTTGTAAAAACATTATCCATCTAATACCCGATTATCCTACAGGCTGGAGGCCACTTCTTTTATATATTTTACCCTTTTTATACCCTTGAATTTTTACCATGCTCTTATACAAATGTTTTATTGCTATTGATTATGATCTGGTTTTGTTGAATTCTATTGTTTATCATAGTGAATTGCTTTAGAATTGGATAGTTTTCTTTATGTGGACCAGATTCGTGGTCAGACCATATCAATGGTCAAGTTAGGCCAATGTGTTCCTTGGATCCAGTAGTTAGAGCAGTGTTGTGTGCTTTGCTCGGGGTTAGTGCGTGACTGATCAGCAGCCTAACCTTGGTTTTAAAAACTTAAAATGAATATCCAATTCTATTGATTGTTTAACAAGAAACTTGATTCCTTTGAATCATCTCGTTTGATCATTGTTTAACCTCAGTTATTGCTATTATGACTTGCTAAGCTAGTTAGCTCACTCTTGCAAATCTTTTTATACATTTTACAGTTAAGAAGGATATGGTTGATAGCGAGGTTTCCCAGTTCAATATACGAGCTAGGATTCCAGATTGAGTTGATCGAGCTAGCAGGAGCTTTCTACGGTAGTGAGATAGTAAGATTGTAAGAATAATTTCATTATCAGTTGTAAGTTAAATTATTTGGGATTTGGTACGTTGTAATAAAAGTTAAGGTTGTGGCTTGTTTTTATACTTTAACCTATTGTGATCCGTGATTATGTAAAGCAGGGTCATTGTAAATAATATTTCATATACAGGTTTATATTTTGTGTTGTGGACCCCAAACTTCTGACCCGGGTTTGGAGGGCGCCATATCAAGCCTAACGGGAAGAAATGCAGAAGCAATATTGCTGGACCTAGAAGACTGTGTTATGTATTGTCTAGCAAGAGTTGTAACTTGGTGGTATATAAACTAATTTTTTGCAGTAGTTTCACTTAAGAAATAGATTTACAATCTTAAGACCGAAAGCGAGATATCCCGTTTTGAATGAAATAATATAAATTGCTGCCGTGAGATTACTTTGTAATCGTAACACATCATTTCTTCAATATAAACCTCTTGTGATAAGTCAAAAAACAAACCACTTGAAAATTTTGAATATATGTGTTCCATTTTTAATTAGATTACTACACTCTATAAAGTTCTACAATATGTTCAGCACTATACTTTTGTATATATTTTCCGCATAATATTTATTATGCACTCTATTTATGAATACATTTTTATATAATATATATTCTGCATGTTAAATTATATTTTTTTATTTAGATTCAAGAGTATTGCACTATTAAGTCAAAATATTTATTTAGAACTGTATCCTCCACTTTCTTTCATTTTTACCGTAGGATCTTATATAGTCTAATAGTCGATAGGGTCTCCCATAATATAAGTCTTCAGTGAACCCGTGTGTGTGTATGTGTGTGTGTGTATTTGCATATGGATATACATAGGTGCTTAATTTAGAACCCTCAATGTGGTGAGATATGAGTTCTAATCTCATTTATACATTATTTCTATATAGATTAAATCATAGCCGCACATTTTAATCTTATATTTCATTTTTTTATCTCTTTCATCCACCCTCACCTAGTATATATTTTATTACTAAGATCTATATATTATAATATTCATTTTTGAATTTTATGTTACATTGTGAAATACTTTTTTGTAAAAATAAGAATTACAAACAAAATTGACTTACTTTTCGTTTGAATGATCTAAAGTTGTTAGATTAAGACCGTGTTTTATTAAAATTGTTGTTTATTTAGAAAAAAATTAAGGTAGATCTTGCATTATCCTAATATAGTCTCCCAACCCTTATTATCTTCAGTCGTATTTTTAAGTCTCTCTACATGTGTGAGTTTTATTGTATACATATACTTATGTTATGTAATGAACCTGTGTTATTTTTATTTGATTTGCAGTGAGTTTAATGGTCCCTCAAGGAGAAGCAGCTGGTAATGTATCCACGGCTGTGAAAACATACCCAAACACCAATTGCTTTTTGCGAGACTGTGTTTCTTGGTGCAAAGGAACATATCATGGTAAAGGAACCTACACTGCTATTAACTGTACTTGTAGTTACAAATGTTGATTCTCTTCTTTGTGTTCTACGCTTTTGATGAAATTTCATAATATAATTGAAATATTATTAATTAATTGATTATTATTTTAACGTTGAACCATTGAATGCATAAATTTTTTGATGGGTGTTGATATAGTTGTTTTATATACTTTTTACAGGGGATATTATAATATAGCATGATAAGAATTTTCAAAAGAAACTTTATTCAGTGCAATAAAAATATTACCAAAAAAAATTTATTCATAAATAAATTTTTATTCACTATTCAATAAGACAAATTATCAAACTAAAAACTTGTTTATGAGAATATATTTTCTTTTATTTGATAATATAATGAGATTAGGCTAGAATTTTTCGGAAACAACTACACTTACAGATAGTAAATTTAACAAGTAATTGAAAAAAGGTGCATATCACCTATAATTTTTTTTAAAATTCACATTTTCAATCATAACAAAATCCGAATTTAATATATTAGTTTGAAAACTTGTGAGGTGCTTCAAATCAAGATTAGTCTTTAGGCTTATACAAGATAATTATATTTGTTTAAATATTTCCCTTTACATCATAGATTCAATTCATTTTAAAACCCTTAGGGCGTAATTCATTTTAAAACCCTTTGTGATACACCTACATATAGTTAAGCTCATTTTGGAATAATTTATGTTAGGAATTAATCCTGAATCTTGATTATAAGTAACTCACATGGCATAATCATGTTAAGTCGAATTATAGCCTATAACGGCTAACCATCCTAAGGGATACCCATTGAGGGAGTAACCCATCAACTGATGAGGTATATTGAAACATTTCCTGTGAGATTTATGTTGTAGATAGTGATCCTGCTATTCATTCAGAAGTCATGTTGACTGAATGGATAATCTAGATTATGGTGACTAATTGTAAATACTTGATTTCATAAGTGAAGTGAGCTACCAACTGCTAAGTGAAGCTACAACATCAACTGCTAACTATATTAGCTCATCAACGCCTAATCCAATTTATGTCAACGACTAAGGAGACTCAAATAGCTTGTGATAGTGACTTGACAATGGTGAAATCCTGAGACTAACACAACACATCGATTGATGTGAATCTCAGGAAAGAAAATGGAAGCCAACCCAAACTTTGCCTGTCATCTTGGATTCTGAAGTAGAAGAAACATTCCATTTTCCGTGCATGACAAATTGAAGGGATATTCAAAATAATATATCAAGATAAAATCTAGCCTCACTTGTCAAGCCTCACGGGAAGAAATGCAGCAGAAATCTTACTAGACCTAGAAGACTGTGTTATATATTTTCTAGAAAATGTTGTAACTTGGTGGTATATAAACCAAGTTGTAGCAATAATATTACTTAAGAAATAGATTTACAATCTCAGGAATGAAAGAGAGATATTCCGTTTTGAGTGAAACACTGTAAATTACAGCTGTGAGATTACTTTGTAACTATAACACATTATTTCTTCAACATAAAGCTCATGTGGCATGTCAAAAAACAAACCAAATAAATTTTTATATATATGTGTTCCCTTTTTAATTAATGTTACATATTGAATTCTCAATGATCAGAAGGAGCTCAGGATCTGGCTGTTTGGTGTCATCAGTATTTGATGTGTCATCAAGATTTACACATCATCAGTATTTGGATGTCATCAGTATTTGAAGACAGTCAGCTTAGAAGATTTGTTCTGTTCCTTGTATTGTGGAGTAGATATCTTTTACGTCTGAGTTATAGGGCTTTATCTTAGATTGATTTGTTGTAGCTGTGTAGTATATAAACACAGTTTAGGTCATCACATAGGGTTTCGATCTCGAGTATCATTCGATCTAGCGCTCTCAAGAACATCAGTATTTCTTGAGAGAGTTTTGTAACAGTTTTTATCAGATATATAAAAAGTTGTTATATTTTATTACTTGTTCAAAACATTTATACAATTGTATCCAACCCCCCTTAAACAATTGTATCTTCACTGGACAATAATTGGTATCAGAGCTCACTGATAAACATACAATCAGAAACGATCTGAACAAGTATGAAAGTATTAAAATTCCCATTCTGAAAAAGACTGAATATCCTACATGGAAGGTGAAGATGCTCATGCCTGGAAACTACAGATCCAGATTATCTCAACGTGATTAATGATGGACCCTACATGCCAACAAAACTGGTGCCTGCAACTCATACTGTTGTTGAACATTATCAGCTGAAGGAGAAGAGTGGGTGGACACCAGAAGAGAAAGTAGCCGTGCTGAAAGATGCAAAGGTAAGAAACATTTTGCATAACAATCTTGTTTCTGTGATATCAAACAGGGTTATAGCTTACAAGACTGCCAAAGAGATTTGTGATGCTCTTGAAACTAAATGTCAAGGAACCATGGCCATCAAGAAGAACATAAGGGCTGTTCTGATTCAAGAATATGAACACTTTGAGGCCAAGCCTGATGAAAGTCTCACTGACATATATGACAGATTTCTGACCCTGCTCTACAATCTGTCTTTGGTGGGAAAGGTGTATGATCGAGAGGATTCAAACACCAAGTTTCTGAGAGCCTTGAGTGAAGAATGGGAGACTCAAACTTCAATCATACGACATCAGTATGATTTGGAAATAATCACTCTAGATGAGGTCTATGGCATGCTAAGAACTCATGACTTGGAAGTCCAACAAAGGAAGGAAAGGAAAACCAGTTGCTTTGAAAGTGAATACTAAAGCTTTAAAGAAAGGTTTGTTGAAGTTGCAAGGAAAAAGAACAATATGCCAGAATTAGATATTGATGATTCATCATCAAATCCTGATGATGATACTGATTCTGAAACTGATGAGAATGTGACATATTCTGATGTCATGCAAATGGCCGCATTGCTGGTTAAGGGTTTCAGGAGGATGCAATTCAGGAAGTCTAAGAACAACAAAAGCTTCAGGAAAAAGTTTACTGGAGGTGAAAGGAAGTCAACTGGAAGAAAAGATGGAAAGGACTCTAAAGCTGGAAAGGTAGACAAGACAAAGATCAAGTGCTACAACTGTGATGAACCTGGTCACTTTGCTACAAAGTGCAAGAAAATAAAGCATGATAAAGGGAAGAACAAAGCCCTGATCACATCAAGCATTAATTGGATGGACTCCTCTGATTCTGAAAATGAAGACACATGCTATACACTGATGGCTAGCCTTGATGATCCTGCTTCCTCTGAGTCTAAGGTACCAACTTCCTTCTTCTCTTTTGATACTGAAGATATATATGAGTTGAAATCTATTCTTAAATCTCTGCATGGTAATTTTAAGAACAAGACTCTAGAAAATGATAGACTTATAACTGAAATTAAGATCTTGAAATCTAGGAATGTACAATTAGAGTCTGACTTAATAAATTAGATTGCTTTGAAGAAAGAATGTGAGAGAGCTAAACATACAGTAAATATCCTTGAGGCTAGATACAGTATATTAGAAAAAGATCTAGAAGATGAAAGAAAAACCCTTAAGGCCTGGACTGATTCAGGCAAAAAGGTTCATGAGATGATCTCAAAGAAAAACTGGAAAAAATGCCTAGGCTATAAAGATGGAGTTAAGGATGTTGACACTGAAAATAAAATTTCCCTTAAGACTTCTGTTAAGTTTATCTCTACAGAAGCTGATGAACCCAAATCCATCTTTGAAAAGAGTTCAACATTAGTATCACAAGAAAAATTGGTAAGTAATAAATCTCAAAGAAAGGAAAGCAAGGAAACCATTAAGACTGTTAAGAAAGAAAAAACATAGGACTTTTGTCAGCAAGACAATTGAAAAAGAAAATATTCGAGGTTACTGAAAAACCTCAAATAAAAAGTCCTAAAAGAAACAGGAATGGTAAGCAAGGTATTTCTAAGGATTCAAATTACAAGGTTGTTCCTAATGCTCCTAGAAAAACTTGTTTTAACTATGGAAATACTAATCATCTTGCTATTGATTGCAGGGGGAGTAAGAAAATGAAAACTGCTATTCCTGAGTCTGATGTTAGGGGTAGATCAGTATTTTATAAACCACAAAATCCTTGTTTTCATTATGGTAGTAGTTGGCATTCGATTTATACTTGTAGTTCTTATCACAAGTTGTATCACAACTATTATGAACCTTTGCCTAAATTTAATAAAGTTGCTTGTGTGCTTAATTCTCTTGGTTCTACTAAATCTGCTTCTGACAATACAAATCCTAACAAAGGAAAAACTGTTAGAAGTACTCCTGACACATAAAGGCTTAAGTTATCCAAAAAGAGGGCCCAATAAGTGTGGGTCCTTAAAAATCTTTCTAATTAATTATTCTTCTGATTGCATGGTAACAAGAAAAATACACTTGTCTTGGATAGTGGATGTTCAGGACACATGACTGGAAATAAATCCCTGCTGTCAGAATTTGAGAAGAAGGCTGGCCCAGATGTATCTTATGGAGATGGAAATGTAGGACACACTCTGGGATATGGCAACTTGATAATTGGAAAGATAAAAATAGAGAATGTAGCTCTGGTGGATGGACTGAAGCATAATCTTTTGAGCATCAGTCAAATCACTGGTAGAGGTTATCATGTGGTATTCTATGACTCACACTGTGAAGTTGTTTATAACAAGTCAAAGAAAATTGTCTTGATAGGATACAGACATGGTAACATATATGAAGCAAGGCTACATGAATGTCTTGAAAAGGAAGCTACTTGCCTTATCTCAAAAGCATCAGTAGATGAGAGCTGGAACTAGCATAAGAAGCTTTCACATCTCAACTTCAATTCAATCAATGAACTTTCCAAGAAGGAACTTGTAAGAGGATTACCAAATATGTTATACTCATCTCATGGTCTTTGTGATGCCTGCCAAAAATCCAAACAAAGAAGAGTATCTTTCAAAAGCAAAACAAAATTCTCTATTTCTGAGCCATATCACATGATACACTTGGACCTCTTTGGACCAGTAAACATAATGTCCATCAACAAGAAAAGGTACACACTCGTAATTGTTGATGATTTCACTAGATATACTTGGGTTTATTTTCTAAACAGGAAGGATGAAACTGCAGAAGTTCTTCTGGATCACATAAGGCAAATTGAAAATGGATCCACTCATAAAGTGAAAATTCTGAGAAGTGATAATGGCACTGAATTCAAGAATTCAAAAATGGAGGAATTCTACAAGTACAAAGGCATAGAACAACAATTCTCAGCTCCTGGTATACCTCAACAAAATGGTGTTGTTGAGAGGAATAACAGAACCTTGATTGAAGCTGGCAGAACTCTGCTAGAAGAAGCAAAACTACCCACTTACTTTTGGGCTGAAGCAGTAAACACAATATGTTATACTCAGAATATCACTCTGATAAACATACATGATGTTACTCCTTATTAGATGCTGAAAGAAAAGAAGCCCAGTCTCAAACATCTTCATGTGTTTGGATGTAAGTGCTTTGTTTTGAGAACTCATACTGATCGGCTAGGAAAGTTTGAATCAAAAGCTGATGAAGGAATTTTTGTTAGATACTCACCATCAAGAGCATACAGAGTTTTCAAACTGAGAATAAACACTGTAGTTGTCTCCATAAATGTATCTTTTGATGATAAGAAGATTCCTGGTTTTGAAAAAGACACTCATGAAAGTCTAATCTTTGCAAATGAAAATGCATTATTGGAATCTGGATCAAACTCTAATGAATTGTCAAATCCTGATGATCCAAATCTTCACACTCCTTCAGATTCTAAAGATAATCATTGTACTAATGAACCTGCACATGTTGAGGGGGAGCAACAGCAAGGGTCAGCTGATGGTACTAACACTGAAGAATTATCTCAAGGTTCTTCTCAATCTAATCTCTCAGAATCCAATGTTGATTCAACATCAGATGAACATGAGTCAAGTCCCAATAATTCATCAGGAGATAACACAACAGATTCAGGGGGAGCCTCAAATGCATTTGATGAGGCATACAATTCAGGGGGAGCATCTAACTCCAAAAGGACACTTCCCAGTGCCAGAAAATGGACTAAAGATCATACTCCTGATCTGATCATTGGAAATCCTGATAATGGTGTAAAGACAAGAATTACAACTCAGAATGAATGTTTATATCATAATCTACTTTCAAAAGAAGAGCCAAAGAAAGTAGAAGATGCACTCAAGGATGCAGATTGGGTTATGGCTATGCAAGAAGAATTAAATGAGTTTGAAAGAAATGAAGTATGGAAGCTGATGCCTAGACCCAAAAATAGGTCAATTGAAGGCACAAAGTGGGTCTTTAGAAATAAGACTGATTCTGATGGTACAATCATCAGAAACAAGGCAATATTGGTGGCTAAAGGTTATTCCCAACAGGAAGGTATTGACTATAATGAGACATTTGCTCCTGTTGCTAGGTTGGAAGAAATCAGAATCTTCTTGGCATATGCTGCTCACAAGAAATTTAAAGTCTTCCAGATGGATGTCAAGAGTGCATTTCTCAATGGAGAACTTGAAGAGGAAGTCTATCTTGAACAACCACCAGGATTTGTGGATCCTAAACATCCTGACTATGTTTACAGACTTGATAAAACACTCTATGGACTGAAGCAAGCACCTAGAGTATGGTATGAAACCCTTGCTCAATTTCTACTTGAAAGTGGATTCAAAAGAGGTACAATAGATAAAACCTTATATTTTCTGAATAAAGGTACAGATTTTCTTTTAGTCCAAATTTATGTGGATGATATCATTTTTGGATCAACTAATCAAACACTGTGTGATTAGTTTTCAAAGTTGATGCAATCAAGATATCAAATGAGTATGATGGGAGAGATGAGGTATTTCCTAGGCTTGTAAAATAAACAGACTGATAATGGCATCTATATTAATCAGTCCAAGTACACAAGGAATCTACTGAAGAGGTTTAATACGTAATAGGGAAGAAAATAAGGCCCGTGTATGTAATTAACGTTGATTAATCATATCAGAATTGGGCCAACAGCTGGACTCATTTGAGAAGGCCCAAAATCCTGAATATTAATTAATAAGGGATAAGTCAACTGGTAAGATGAGTCCTAGTGGAGAAATAAATTGTTGTAGATTAGCCTCCAAGGAACCTGGTGGCATAAGGAATCAGCTTCCTACTTCTTAGGACTCCAAAGTCCATTCTAATTCTGAGACTTGACCACCAAGTATCCTAACCCAAGTCCAATTCAAGGAATCCCAACATCTATATAAAGGGACTCACCCCATCAATCAGAACTACATTTTTGACTTGATCCTTGACATACAGCAAGGTACGTAGGCATCTTGTAAGGCAGATCGAGTCACGAAATACAAGAGCAATCAAATCGAGCCTCGAAGCTCACGTTTCCTAGTAATAAACACAGCAATTAGTATACCTTATTTTTTGATCCATAACATTTAGCGCCGTCTGTGGGAAAGCACAACAATAACCATGACGAGAACATGGAGAACAAGCAGCGCCCTTGAAGGAGGAACACCCGCGGGGACAACCCAAGCGTTTTCGTCAACCATGGAGGTACCTCCGCATTCAACCTATGCTGCCACCCAAGGAGAAGCCCAGGTAGGGGCAACTGAACCTCAGCCACAAGGGACGATTCCCTTGGCTACTCAAGGGATGAATTCCCAACTTCAACAGCTACATACACCTGTGAATTCTTGACCCGTTGGGTATGAGTATTAAACTATTATGACTACTAACCCTCTTTATGGGATGCCCCTTTACCCCGAGGTTGGAGGAAGTGGACATGCTGGATGGGGTGAAGCACGAGGGCAAACACCCCTTACATACAAGGTTTGGCTCCTATCCCAGAGGATCAGGAATTTTCTGGTCCTTATACTGAGAGAGACTCCGAATCTTCGGATGATGAAGTGGATCCAAGAAGGAGACGTGCGGGTAAAGAACCGATGGCTGATGGTAACCAACGTCCTAGGAGCACCTGAGGCGTGAATCCCCAAGAAGTGCAGGAGAGAATCAAGGCCCACAAGGCCGAGATTCAAAGGCTGAAGCGCGACTTGGAGGCACACCAGGCTCCCAGACTCCCATTACCACCTAGGGGGAGAAATCCTCCTCCAATTATAGACCTGGATGGTCCGTCACAAAGAAGGGCTATAGTCCCAAGAGCTGATCCAAACAATCTTCTTCCCCTTGGAGATCCTGATGATCCTACTCCACCATTCACTGAAGAGATAATGAATTCCCATATCTCAAGGAAGTTCAAGATGCCCACTATCAAAGCTTATGATGGCACGGGAGATCCCGCTAATCATGTCCGGACATTCTCTAATGCACTGTTGTTGCAGCCCGTGAATGACGTTATTAAATGTCGAGCCTTTCCTCAAACCCTGTCGGGTATGGCTCAAAGATGATATAGTCGTTTGCCTCCGAACTCTATTGGGTCCTTCAGAGAATTAAGTCAGGCTTTTATTAAGCAGTTCATCAGCGGGAGAGTGCATGAGAAAAGTGCAGCATCCCTCATGAACATTGTGCAGGGAGCGAAGGAATCCTTGAGAGATTACCTGAATCAATTCACAAAGGAAGCTTTAAAAGTACCGGACCTTGATGACAAGGTAGCCATGATAGCACTACAATAGGGAACTAGGGAAGAGTTCTTCAAGATGTCCTTGGCCAAGCGCCCCCCTGAAAGCATGTTGCAGCTCCAAGATAGGGCCGGGAAGTACATGGAGGAGAGCATAAGGAAGACAGTAGTATGTAACGAGCCCACTGGAGGCAAGAAACGAAAAACTGATCTAGAATATATTGCTAAGGACAAGTATCCCAAAACTGAGCAAAACCCTGATTCAACCCCAAAGAAGGGAGAACCTAGACAAAAGTTCACTGAATACGCTAAGCTGAATGCTCCTAGAAGCCAGATCTTGATGGAAATCGAGAAAGATCAAGATATTCGATGGCCTAAACCCTTGAAAACTGATCCTGCCAAGCTAGATAAGAGCAAATATTGTAGATTTCACAAAGATGTTGGTCATGACACCGATAAGTGTAGGCAACTGAATGATAAAATAGAATTCCTCATTCAGAAAGGAAGATTGAACAAATACACTGGGGAAGGAAGAGATAGGAATAACAATGGGAGAAAGAACTTTGAAGATCGTAGGAGGGACCAAGACGATCAGGGGCAGAATCCCCAGCCTAGGGGACCGGTTATAAATGCAATCTTTGGAGGACCGCGACCCCGAGGGCCTATGATAAACACAATTTTTGGAGGACCGACTGCTGCTGGATTATCCAAGAACTCTAGGAAAGCATATACCAGAGAAGTTATGCATATTGTTGGGGAAGCCCCGAAGAGGGCCAGGAAAGGAGTGACAATGGCTTTTGATGATTCTGACCTGGAGGGTGTTAAATTTCCCCATGACGACCCGCTGGTCATAACACCGATAATAGGAAACAGCCCGGTTAAGAGGATCCTTGTGGATAATGGTGTTTTAGTGGATATCTTGCTCCATGACACCTTTTTAAGGATGAGTTATAATGATTCTCAACTAACCCCGACCGATATGCCGATATATGGATTTACGGGAGTGGAGTGCCCTGTGGAAGGGATAATCAAGTTTCCAATGACCATAGGACAGGAACCAAGACAACCAACACAGATGTTGGACTTTGTAGTGGTGAAGGCTAGTTCAACTTACAATGCTATCATGGGGAGAACAGGGATACATGCGTTCAAGGCAGTCCCTTCTTCCTACCATTCAGTTATGAAGTTTCCCACCCGGAATGGGATTGGAGAAGAGAGAGGAGATCAAAAAATGGCTAGAAGTTGTTATGTAGCCTCTCTAAGGGCAGATGGAGTTGGGGGGCAAGTTCAGCCTATTGAAGATCTGGATATCCGAGAAAATGATGAGAAAAGAGGGAATCCAACAAAATACTTGGTTTCGATTCCTTTAGCTCCCGAGGATCCTGAGAAAGTGACTTTCGTTGGAGTCACACTAGAGGAGCCCCTTAGAGGGAAGTTGGTGAAATTTTTGCAAGAAAATAGTGATGTGTTTGCATGGTCGGCAGCTGAAATGCCAGGCATAGACCCGGAACTAATTACTCACAAGCTGAATGTAGATCCAAGTCGGAAGACGGTGAAGCAAAAGAAAAGAAGTTTTGCTTCAGAGAGGCAAGAAGCTATAAAATAGGAAGTAGAGAAGCTCTTAGAGGCTAATTTCATTGAGGAGATACAATTTCCAGAATGGTTAGCAAACCCTATAATGGTGAAGAAGGCCAATGGAAAATGGAGGATGTGTGTGGACTTCACTGATCTGAATGACGCATGCCCTAAGGACTGTTTCTCGTTGCCAAGGATAGATACCGAAAGTTCTACCAGCTATGGGATTGTCTTGCTAGTTCAATAAATTGTCATGTCGATTGTCTTGCTAGTTCAGGAGATAGTCATACCGATTGTCATGGTAGTACAACAGATTGTCTTACCGAAAGTTCTACCAGCTATGGGATTGTCATGCCAGTTCAAGTGGATTCTGTTGATTGAATTATAAAAGACAGAAGCAGCAGATTCATTCAATAATCTTCAACCAACCAAGAACACAGAAGCAGCCGCCCAAAAATATTTCATCTGTAACTGCAAATTTCAAGACCATTAATTTCTAGTTATTCAAGTTAAATCCAAACCACTAGAAATCATTCTCTTGTTCTTGTGTAACTATCTAGCGGATCAAAATCCCTAGAACTTAATCTCAAATTACTTTTAGCATTTGATCTTTTTATTACAAAAATAGAAAAAGTTTATGTCGAATTTATTCTAGATTTGTGATAATCAATTTGAGATTAATCCCTTGTAAACGATACTGTTGTTGTAACACCTTTCAAGTTTAATAAGAGTTTTATTTAACTTGAATTTTGTTTCATTTTTTTATTCCACATTAAATTCGATTAAACTGTATAGTTTGTATTCAACCCCCCTTATACAAACATATTGGGACCTAACAATTGGTATTAGAGCCTTCTGATTAACGAACAAATCAAGATCCTAGACTTTTGTGATTTTTATTTATTCAAAAATTCATAATGACTTCACAAAAAGTTGGAACTGTTAAAATTCCATTATTCGATAAAGAGAATTATATTATATGGAAGAAGAAGATGCTCTTGTTTTTACAAGTTGCAAATCCCAAATATCTGAACTCGTTAAAGAATGGTCCAAAAATTCTGATGGTTATTGAAATAGAGGTTATTGTAATATCCGGAATATATCGTGTAATTATTTTTGCTAATAAATATTTATTATATGTGTTCAATATCTATTCTGTGAATTATTTGTTAAGTGTTAAATGTGTATGGATGTTTAAAAATATTATTAATTGAGTATTTTAAATTCTATATGTCCAAAATAAAATATAGATAATTTTCATATCTTCCTAATTATTTTTATGTTGATTTATGAATTTATAGGAATCATATGGATTTTATAAAATCTTTTTTCGGGTATTTAAAATCTATTTTATAAAAACGGGAACCAACCGACGTCATCCGTTTTTACGTTTTTATAACCCGAAACTCTTCCGAGAACTCCTTCCTAACGTAATTGTAATATTCTAAGCATTTTCCATATTTCAACTTTTTCGATATGGCGTACGGTTTGTCCTGCGCGGGTCCCGACGTAACATTTTCGATACAATATTCGTTTCGGTAAATCAATAAAACTCGTATTTTCGATAAACGGGAGCTTTTTATTAAACTATCACAATTATCACCTCGTAATACGTGTAACCAAGCGCTGAGACCAAGACCGCAGTACAAATTGTACTGATTTGGATAATTATCCCGAAAACCGATACCGTTTGGATCATTTTTTATAAATAAACGTACCGTTTTATATCCGAAATGATCCAACGGGATACTAATTTTCCGTAATTATAAATAGCCTTTTACCTGATTTTATTTCGTATCAAAATCATTTGCAGTCAGCTAAAAATATAATTATCAAGAGAAAAACCTTATATTCATATAATCTTCTGAAAATCAAACCAACTTTTGGAAGTGTTATTGATCTTTGTTTGGAAAGCTCGAGTAACCAATTTGAAGGTCTTGAAGAGCTCTATCAAATTCTGTGATCCATACACCTGCAGAAATCAAGGTTATTTTTCTATATTTTTATTTAATTTCGAATTATTTTTATTAAAAATATGTATTTCTGTTCGGATGATTGTTTGTATGATTTGTTGATTGCATGTTGTAGAGCTTGTTTTCCTGATGATTTTCATATATCATACGTCTGATTTGGAGTTCAATAACATGTTCAAAATTGAGTTTAATTCTCGAATTTTAAAATTAGGGTTTATAACCCGCATGAATGTTTTCAATTGAAATTTGGGGCTTTTGATATAGGGGTTATTAGCTGTTGATGTATAGTGGGTTGTGTTCCTTATGAAATTCGCAATCGATTGGTATATAGCTCGTTAACAGAGGATTAGTGAATCGAAGGGAGTTGTGTTTTGAAGATTTACGATGTTCGCCGGAAACCGGCGATGTTCTTGGCCAATTTCCGGCCAGGACAGGGATGATTGATGTGTTTTGATTGCACAAATAGATTCCTGGTGTTGTGTAGTGTAAATCTGGAGCAGATGGTGAGGTGAGGATGCCGGAATCGAGTTCTCCGGCCACCCCTGTATTTTCCGGCGACGGGGGTGTAAAAAATTGCAGTTTAGTACCCTGACTTTTGAAAACGATGAAGTTCAGTCCCTGAACTTTCCAGAGTTTTCAAAAATAGGATTCCTGTTTTAAAAATATTCAAAAATCATATTCCCTATTTATTTTTATTATAAAAATTCGTTTTTAATTTGTGAAAAATCCAAAAATTATTATTTTAATTCCAAAAATTATTTTTAATTCAAAAATAAATCTGAATTAATTTTTAATTGATTAATTAGTCAATTAATTCGAAAATTAATTGATTTAATTAATTATTAATTGATTTTAATTAATTATTTAATTAGATTTAATCATTTAAAAATGATTTAAAAATTCCGAAAAATAGTTTCGAGCTTTAAAATATTATTTTAAATTGTTTTAAGGCCCGATAATTATTATAAAATTGTTTTGAAGCCAGAATTGGCCAACTGAACCCTGTTTATTACTCCAAAATTGATCCAACGATCCGTTTTAATTTCGAAAAATGTTTTAAAAATCATTTTAAATATTCGAAAGCCTGTTTATGACCCGAGACTTCTTTATAAACGTTATATCATTGATTATGTGACGTGTTATGTGTTGTATATGACTTGTTGGTTAACTGTCGGTCTATATATTTGATGTTTACTTGTTTATTGCGTAACTTTCAATCCGTTAATCGGATTTGGGTGAAACGAAGGGTAGATAGAAGTATGTGTCGAATAGAATCGTATAAGTTGAATATTGATAGATGCTTATGATATGTGAGCAGAAACGACAAGGCGTCAGAAAGGGAAACAGGTAGTCGAGGAGTAAGACAGTCGTGACTGAAAGCGAGTGCAGTATAATAAGCTAGTACCATGCAAGTGTTCTGAACTTTCTCGAGATATATTATAGTGGATTGATAGTACTGTTTTATATTGCAAGTGCTTTGATGCACTGAACCCAAACCCTGATTCCAGTTATTGATCTTGAACCGTAAACCTTATTCTTTCTAAACCATTGATTGTTGTACATCCAGATACGAACCACAAATTTACGATACTACTCCACAAATACATACAAACTAAATATCAAACACTGAACCAAATTGCTTATACATTCAAACCATTATATCTTATACTTTGAAAGACCAAGTTTTTGAAACCCAGAAACATTGATTCCTTTGTTATCAAATTCTTTTATTACCTAACAGCCAAGCTTTGAAAATGTCCTATTGATCCTTACGAAGATTGAAGCCATTTCATTACGGAGCATCCACTGTTGTTAATAATTCTGTTTATTACTTTACATTATTTTTTTGTTATTATGTTAGAATTGGATTGTTTTATAAAATTGTGGACCAGATTCGTGGTCAGACCATATAATGGTCAAGTTAGGCCATTGTGTGCCTTGGATCCAGTAGTTAGAGTAGTGTTGTGTACTTTGCTCGGGGTTAGTGCGTGACTGATCAACAGCCTAACCTTGGTTTATAAAATGAAAATATAATATCCAATTCTAAATCATAATCCATTATTCACTTGATATCATAACCATATTCACCTGATGATCATTATTCTCAGTTTTGTCATTGTGACTTATTGAGCTAGTTAGCTCATTTGTGCGATGTTGTTTATGTTCTTTTCCAGTTAAGAAGGAACCGGTTGGTACCAAGGATCCCCAGTCCAGCGCGAGAGCTAGGGGTTCAGGTTGATCGAGTTGAGCTAGTAGGCTTCTTTTGGAATAATTTAAGTTTATAAAAGTTTGTAATAATGTTTAATACTCAGTTCTGAGTTGGAATAGTTTGGATTCGAATGTTTGTAATATAAGTAAGTGTGTTTGGCTTGTGTGCATAATTTAACATGTTGCGGTCCGTGGTAGTTGGTAAGTAGGGTCACTGCATATTATTCTTATTATCTCTATTATTGTTATAAGCAGGTTATAAATAAGGTGTGTATGTGTGGACCTCAAACTTCTGACCTGGGTTTGAAGGGCGCCATAGGTTTGGTATCAGAGCTACAGGTTATAAGTCACTGACACAAGCCTAGGTTGACGGGAATGGGTAGAGGGTTAGGATTATAATTAAGGAATAGAAAGATAGAACATCGAGAGGTTGAGTGCTATGGTATAACAGGTATTAGTATAATTCGCGTCGTGGTTCGAAATTCTTATATTGCGACATGATTTTAGATAGCAGCGATGGCCAACTCTTTCATCCCCGTATTAGCAGATCATTCAGAGCCTTCAGTTGGAGGACCGTCTTTAGATCCACGTCCTGCTGTTCCACCAGTGCTAGCTATTTTACCTCCATCTGTGTTGCAGCCCGTACCACTGCAGGCTATTCCACCTCCAGGCATGATGCCACCTATCAGTTGATCCCCACCTGCTGATTCGGGCTTTACTGGTCATTCGATTACAGGAGTACCTTTCCAGTTCACTTCTTATCCTGTCCCATATCATCAGTTTGAGGCTTGCCTAATGGAGCAGCGATTCCTACAGGGCCAGATTCAGGAGTTACTACATATTATGCGTACCAGAGAGGTTGGGAGTGGTGAGAGGCGACTTAGAGAGAGGCTCCAGGTGTTTCGTAGAGCAGCTGCTGTGAGGATTGCTGAGGCTACACATGAGGACATCACCCCTGATTTCCTAGTAGAGTGGGCTAAGTGGGTTCAGAGGAGCTTGAGAAGATTAGAGGTCCAGACTTGCCATGAGCCAGAGACCAAGAGATAGAGATGCTGAGCAGTGTTATTATGGTTGTGTATTATGTATAGTAGTGTGTAGTGTGTATCTGTAGACTTTTTGGTTATATTTATAGACCAGCTATGCTGACTAGTGAGTAGGTTATTGTACCCTTTTGCTTTTACTTCCGAAGCGTCTTTACGCTTGTACTATCCAAAACTTTTGATCTATATATATCAGTACCTTTTCCTTTCCAGTACTGTCATTTACTTTATTGCACCTGTTTTACTTTACCTTATTTATTGCATCAGTTATACCCCTGTGAAACCATGTACCCTATTTTCCATAACTGTTTACATGGCCGGCCCTATGTATTTGGGTGCCCTAGGCGGGATTCAAAAATGGTGCCCTATATTCATAACCAAAAAATTACAATAAGATATATTTATTGTAAAAAAGAAAACTTACTTGAATCTAAAGTAACAAGTGAATATAATGATTTTCTTT
Organism: Apium graveolens; assembly: GCF_009905375.1. Lineage (NCBI taxonomy): Eukaryota > Viridiplantae > Streptophyta > Magnoliopsida > Apiales > Apiaceae > Apium > Apium graveolens. The sequence continues at coordinate 52,957,107 of NC_133649.1, forward strand.
TACGCTAAATATCCAAGTTTTCAACCTCCTGCAATAATCTCCTGCAAGCCACTGATGTAGTATCATGAATATAGAACAGTCATCATTACTAGTACACAACAATGTCAAAATAAAGTTATAAAAATGAGTTTACCTTTATTGATTTTGAAACTTTTTTCTAGGCTTTTGAGATGTGAATCTCTCTATGATTTTGCTATAATCTAGAGAACTTGCCAGCTCACTTTCAATAGACAATAAAGCCAATCCATTAAGTCTATCTTGAGACATCGAAGAGAGGAGATAAGATTTGATCAGTTTCAATCTAGAAAATGTCATTTCCGCCTCTACCACTGTAACAGGAATGGTCACAACGATTCTATAAGCTATCCAAGCATTTGGATAATTTATTTGTCTTGAACTAGAACTTAAATAATTAAGCACATCTATTACCTTTGTTATCTCATCGGGTATTACAATTCGAAGTACTAATAACTGGTTACACTTCATTTTTAAATTATCTAGTCATCAAACAAAATAATGCAATTAATTTTAGTCACCAATCCCAAATCAGTAAATCACAAAAGACATACTACTTTTTACAAAAACAAATCTCAATTATTCTCTAATTATTCACATCAAATCCTTAAATTGAAAAATAATAATAAACAAATAGTAAATTACAATATAATTAAAAAAGTAATTAGAATAGAAATATTTAAACCATACCTGTGTTATAATTGCTGAATTGCAAAGCACAGATAATCCGATCTTCACGATGAGTCAATGACTTCCAGTGTTTTGATAATTGATATTCAGAATGAACAGAGAACAATCTTTGTTCTGTATTTTATTCGGTAGCTAAGCAGAGGGAAGGAAAGGGTTTTGTACTTTTGTTATATGACTTCATCTGGCCATCTGAAGTAATGGGTATAGACGCGCATAGTCCAAAAACTCAATTTCTCCAAACCTTTCACATTTTTACTTTGTTTTGTTTATTAAATAAATTTATTAATTATATTTTTAAAGTAAATTAAAGTAAATTATATTTTAATTTTAAAATAAAGTTATCACAAAGATAATAATATATTTTAAAATTTTAATATATCCCCCAATCACATATATGTTAATGTATTATAATTAAAATTTGTATTTTAAAATATAAAAAAAAATAATAGTATAAAAAATAAATACACCTATATACATATGTTATTGAAATATTTTGGTGCCCCTATGCGCGGTGGTGCCCTAGGCGGCCACCTTGGTCGCCTTACCCAAGGGTCGGCCCTGACTGTTTATATTTTGTAAAGAAGCATGCAATTTACTTAGTTCAACTGTTACAACCATTTTCAAAAAGAGATATTTCCGTTTTACAAAACTTTTCTTTTATGCAAAGGATTTGATTTAAAAGCTAAATAAGTTGTTTGATTCTTTACAGAAAATGCCTTCCAGAAGAAATACCCGCACTAACACCCAAAATGAAGAAACCAACAATAACAACAATAACAACCAAGATGATACAAACCAGAATGCAAACCCAGGACCCATAGACCCAGCAATAGCCCAGATTCTCTAAATCTTGGCCTAACAAACAGTTCACCTGGCACAACAACAACAAAGAGAGACCAATCCCCAGGTAACTTTCAAAACTTTTCAGGCAGTAAACCCACCAGAATTCAAGGGTTCCTTAGAGCCGATTGAAGCAAATGTTTGGTTAAAGGAGATAGAGAAGGCATTTGCCTTAGTGAAAGTAAAGGAAGAACAGAAGGTTGAGTTTGCAAGTTACTATTTGAAGAATGAGGCCACCTATTGGTGGGAGATGGTGAAGACGTTGGAAGGTACAGATGTTATTGCTTGGGAGAGGTTTAAAGAATTGTTTTTAGAAAAGTATTTTCCTCAGTTTGTCCAGGATCAGATGGAGTTGAAGTTTTTAGAATTAAAGCAAGGAAATATGTCGGTGGCAGATTATGAGAGTAAGTTTGAGGAATTGTCAAGGTATGTGCCGTCGTATGTGGATACTGACAGGAAGAAGGCTAAGAGATTCCAGTAAGGTTTGAAGCCATGGATTAGAGGGAAGGTAGCCATTTTTGAATTAGATACCTATGCAGGAGTTGTACAGAAGGCTATGATCGCAGAGACAGAGAGTGAGATGTCACAGATAGAGAAAGAAAGCAAGAAAAGGAAATTTGAAGGGAATGAAGGTCAGTCACAACCAGGGAAGTTTCCAAATTTTAAGAAGGGCAAGTTTCCGCCAGGGAGGAATTTAAATTTCAAGAGACAGAATGCAGGCGACGGAGGCCAGGGCAACCGTCCAGTTAATGCCAATCAACCGAATCAGTTGAGGTTAACTTTTCCAGATTGTCAGGTATGTGGAAAGAAACATGGAGGAGTTTGTAATAAATTGAATGTAGTTTATTTCAAGTGTAACCAGAAAGGGCACTATTCGAGGGAGTGCCGAAATTAGCCAGCAAGAGAGCCAGCAAGTAAGGATCAGCCTATCCAGAATCCAGCAGTGAAGGTTCCAACCATTGGATTTATGTGCTTTAAATGTGGAAAGCCAGGACATATAGCAAGAGATTGCAAGACACCAGCCCCAGTCAGTAATGCATTGAGGATTATGGGATCTACCCCAGCAGTGAATGAGACTCCAAGGGCTAGAGTTTTTGACATGTTTGTGAAGGACGCTATCCAGGATACTAATGTCGTGGCAGGTACGCTTAATGTGAATTCTTCATGTGCCAAAGTGTTAATAGATTCGGGAGCAACTCGATCATTTGTTTCATAAGATTTTGTTAGTAAGTTAAATTGTCCAGTTGAGTATTTAAATGAAATAATGACTGTGGAATTAGCAAATCAAGAACGAGTATCTGTTAATCAAGTTTGTGGGAAGTGTGAGATTGAGATTTCTGGTAGTAAGTTTTGTGTAGATTTGATACCATTTAAGTTAGGAGAATTTGACGTTATCATAGGAATGGATTGGTTATCTAAGCACGATGCCCAGATAGATTGTCGAAATAAGAAGGTAATGGTGAAAATGCCAGACGAAAGAATAGTAACGTTCAAGGACCAGAAATAAGTAAAGAAGTTCTTAACGATGATTCAAGCCAAGAAGTTACTACGGCAAGGATGCGAGCATTTCGTGGCATAAGTGATTGACAGAAGTCAGGAGCCAGCAAAACTTGAAGATATTCCAGTAGTGAATGAATTTCCAGACGTGTTTCCCGATGAGTTACCAGGACTTCCTCCAGACAGAGAAATTGAGTTTGCAATCGACTTAGCACCTGGAACAGAACCAGTATCCAAGGCCCCGTACAGAATGGCGCCCGTTGAGATGAAAGAGCTAGCAAAGCAATTGCAAGAGTTGTTAGAGAAAGGAATAGTCAGACCCAGTGTATCCCCGTGGGGTGCACCGGTGCTATTTGTTAAAAAGAAGGATGGAAGCATGAGACTGTTCATCGACTATAGGTAGCTCAACAAGCTTACAATTAAGAACAAGTACCCGTTACCCAGAATTGACGATCTGTTTGACCAATTGAAAGGAGCCAAGTACTTCACCAAGATTGACTTAAGATCGGGATATCATCAACTGAAGATCAAGCCAGAAGATATACCAAAGACAGCTTTCAGAACAAGGTATGGACATTATGAATTTTTAGTGATGTCTTTTGGATTGACCAATGCCCCGACAGCGTTTATGGACTTGATAAACAAAATTTTCAAGGAATACTTGGACAAGTTCATTATTGTGTTTATAGACGATATTTTGATTTATTCAAAGACGGAAGAGGATCATGCGGAAAATTTGAGAATAGCTTTGGAGATTTTAAGGAAAAAGAAGTTATATGCTAAATTCTCGAAGTGTGAGTTTTGGCCACAGGAAGTTCAGTTTTTAGGACATATAGTCAGTAATGAAGGGATCAAAGTGGACCCAGCAAAGATTGAGGCCATTATAAATTGGGAAAGACCGAGAACACCCACCGAGGTAAGAAGTGTCTTGGGATTAGCGGGATATTATCGTCGATTCATTCAAAATTTCTCAAAGATTCCAACACCATTGACAAAACTTACACGGAAGAATAAAAAGTTTATATGGAACGATAAATGCGAAGAAAGTTTTCAGGAATTAAAGCGAAGATTAATCACGGCACCTGTTTTGTCACTTCCAGACGATCAAGGAAATTTCGTAATTTATAGCGATGCTTCTCATAAAGGAGTAGGATGTGTTCTGATGCAGCACGATAAATTGATTGCGTATGCGTCAAGACAATTGAAACCACACGAACAGAATTATCCTACTCATGATTTGGAGCTAGCAGCCATAGTTTTCGCTTTGAAAATTTGGAGACATTATTTGTATGGAGAAAAGTGTGAGATTTACATAGATCACAAAAGTTTGAAGTACATATTCACACAGAAGGAGCTTAATATGAGGCAAAGGAGATGGTTAAAATCGATCAAGGATTACGACTGCTCGATTAATTATCATCCCGGTAAAGCGAACGTTGTAGCAGACGCGTTGAGTCGGAAGGAAAAGTTAAATGTGTTATCAGTACTTGAAGAGATATATAAGGAATTTCAGAAAGTGGAATTGGAGATTAAAGTTTGCAAGCCTAATGAAGCAAAAGTGTACAGTATGACTTTCCAGCCGGAGTTGTTAGAGAGAATAAAGAAGTGTCAGGAAGATGTAATGGATCAAGATATAAATCGTTTGGTAGGTGAAGAATTGTGCACACAAAAGGACGATCAAGGTATTCTTAGGTTTTCTTTAAGAATTTGGATTCCACCGGTGACGGAGCTGAAGAATGAAATTTTACAGGAAGCACATAATTCAAGGTATTCAATCCATCCAGGGAGTACCAAAATGTACAGAGATTTAAAGGAAAATTATTGGTGGCCAGACATGAAGAGGGAAATTGCGGAATGGGTTAGTAGATGTTATACATGTCAGAGAGTTAAAACAGAGCATCAAAGACCAAGTGGATTACTACAGCCATTGGAGATTCCGGAGTGGAAGTGGGAACATATTGCCATGGATTTCATAGTTGGATTACCAAGGACAAGGGCTAATCATGATGCCATCTGGGTCATAGTGGATAGACTTACCAAGTCAGCTCATTTTCTACCTATAAATGAAAGATTTTCGCTCGACAAGTTAGTCCATATGTACCTGAAGGAAATCGTAGTTCGTCATGGAGTTCCTGTGTCTATTGTATCTCATAGAGATCCAAGATTTAATTCAAGATTTTGGAGGAGTTTTCAAGAATGTTTGGGAACAAGACTGAATATGAGTACAGCTTACCACCCACAAACAGACGGCTAGAGTTAAAGAACGATCCAGACAATCGAGGACATGTTACGAGTTTGTGCTATTGATTTCAAAGGAAGTTGGGACGAGCATTTACCTCTGGTAGAATTTGCTTATAACAACAGTTATCACGCCAGTATTGGGATGCCACCCTATGAAGCCCTTTATGGACGCAAATGTAGATCTCCAGTGTATTGAGACGAAGTGGGAGAACGCAAAATACTTGGACCTGAATTAGTACAGCAGACAAAGGAAGTTGTTGAAGTCATCCAGAAGAGATTGATAGCCGTACAGGACCGTCAAAGGAAATATGCAGACCAGTCAAGGAAAGACATGGAATTCGAAGAAGGAAGCTTGGTATTACTGAAAGTATCACCGTGGAAGGGATTAACGAGGTTTGGAAGGAAAGGAAAGCTGAGCCCAAGATATGTCGGACCTTTTGAGATTCTAAAGCGCATTGGCAAAGTAGCTTACGAGTTGGCGTTACCTCCGCACATGGAGCACATTCATAATGTTTTTCACGTATTAATGCTTAAGAAGTATAATCCAGACTCCAGGCATGTAATAGAATATGAGCCAATAGAGCTTCAGGCAGATTTGTCATATGTAGAAAGTCCGATAGAGATTCTAGAGGAAAGAGAGAAGGTATTAAGAAATAAAGTGGTAAATCTAGTAAGAGTATTATGGAGAAACCCAAAGGTTGAAGAGTCAACCTGGGAGTTAGAAAGTGATATGAGAGAAAAGTACACTCATTTGTTTTCTTAGGAGATTTTGAGGACGGAATCCTTTTAAGGGGGAAGGATGTAATATCCGGGATATATCGTGTAATTATTTTTGCTAATAAATAATTATTATATGTGTTCAGTATCTATTCTGTGAATTATTTGTTAAGTTTTAAATGTGTTTGGATGTTTAAAAATATTATTAATTGAGTATTTTAATTTTTATATGTCCAAAATAAAATATAGATAATTGTCATATCTTCCTAATTATCTTTATGTTGATTTATGAATTTATAGGAATCATATGGATTTTATAAAATCTTTTTCCGGGTATTTAAAATCTATTTTATAAAAACGGGAACCAACTGACGTCATCCGTTTTTACATTTTTATAACCCGAAACTCTTCCGAGAACTCCTTCCTAACCTAATTATAATATTCCGAGCATTTTCTATGTTTCGACTTTTTCGATCTGGCGTACGGTTTGTCCTGCGCGGGTCCTGGCACAATATTTTCGATACAATATTCGTTTCGGTAAATCAATAAAACTCGTATTTTCGATAAACGGGAGCTTTTTATTAAACTATTAGAATTATCATCTCTTAATACGTGTAACCAAGTGCTGAGACCAAGACCACAGTACAAATTGTACTGATTTGGATAATTATCCCGAAAACCGATACCGTTTGGATCATTTTTTATAAATAAACGTACCGTTTTATATCCAGAATGATCCAACGGGATACTAATTTTCCGTAATTATAAATAGCCTTTTACCGTATTTTATTTCGTATCAAAATCATTTGCAGTCAGCTAAAAATATAATTTTCCAGAGAAAAACCTTATATTCATATAATCTTCTGAAAATCAAACCAACTTTTGGAAGTGTTATTGATCTTTGTTTGGAAAGCTCGAGTAACCAATTTGAAGGTCTTGAAGAGCTCTATCAGATTCTGTGATACATACACTTGCAGAAATCAAGGTTATTTTTTAATATTTTTATTTAATTTTAAATTATTTTTATTAAAAATATGAATTTTTGTTCGGATGATTGTTTGTATGATTTGATGATTGCATGTTGTAGAGCTTGTTTTCCTGATGATTTTCATATGTCATACGTCTGATTTGGAGTTCAATAACATGTTCAAAATTGAGTTTAATTCTCGAATTTTAAAATTAGGGTTTATTGATTTAGGGGTTATTAGCTGTTGATTTATAGTGGGTTGTGTTCCTTATGAAATCTGCAATCGATTGGTATATAGCTCGTTAACAGAGGATTAGTGAATCGAAGAGAGTTGTGTTTTGAAGATTTACGATGTTCGCTGGAAACCGGCGATGTTCTTGTCCAATTTTCGGCCAGGACAGGGATGATTGATGTCTTTTGATTGCACGAATAGATTCCTGGTGTTGTGTAGTGTAAATCTGGAGCAGATGGTGAGGTGAGGATGCCGGAATCGAGTTCTCCGGCCACCCCTGTATTTTTCGGCGACGGGGGTGTAAAAAATTGCAGTTTAGTACCCTGACTTTTGAAAACGATGAAGTTCAGTCCCTGAACTTTCCAGAGTTTTCAAAAATAGGATTCCTGTTTTAAAAATATTCAAAAATCATATTCCCTATTTATTATTATTATAAAAATTCATTTTTAATTTCTGAAAATTCCAAAAATTATTATTTTAATTCCAAAAATTATTTTTAATTCAAAAATAAATCTGAATTAATTAGTTAATTAATTTCAGTTAATTTTTAATTGATTAATTAGTCAATTAATTCGAAAATTAATTGATTTATTGATTTAATTAGTTATTAATTGATTTTAATTAATTATTTAAATAGATTTAATTATTTAAAAATGATTTAAAAATTCCATAAAATAGTTTCGAGCTTTAAAATATTATTTTAAATTGTTTTAAGGGCCAATAATTATTATAAAATTGTTTTGAAGCCAGAATTGGCAAACCGAACCCTGTTTATTACTCCAAAATTGATCCAACGATCCGTTTTAATTCTGAAAAATGTTTTAAAAATCATTTTAAATATCTGAAAGCCTGTTTATGACCCGAGACTTCTTTATAAATGTTATATCATTGATTATGTGACGTGTTATTTGTTGTATGTGACTTGTTGGTTAACCGTCGGTCTATATATTCGATGTTTACTTGTTTATTGCGTAACTTTTAATCCGTTAATCGGATTTGGGTGAAACGAAGGGTAGATAGATGTATGTGTCGAATAAAATCGTATAAGTTGAATATTGATAGATGCTTATGATATGTGAGCAGAAGAGGCAAGGCATTGGAAAGCGAAACAGGTAGTCGAGGAGTAAGACAGTCGTGACTGAAAGCGAGTGCAGTATAATAAGCTAGTACCAGGCAAGTGTTCTGAACTTTCTCGAGATATATTATAGGGGATTGATAGTACTGTTTTATATTGCAAGTGCTTTGATGCACTGAACCCAAACCCTGATTCCAGTTATTGACCTTGAACCGTAAACCTTATTCTTTCTAAACCATCGATTATTGTACATCCAGATACGAACCACAAATTTACGATATTACTCCACAAATACATACAAACTAAATATCAAACATTGAACCAGATTGCTTACACATTCAAACCATTATATCTTATGCTTTGAAAGACCAAGTTTTTGAAACCCTGAAATATTGATTCCTTTGTTAACCAATTCTTTCATTACCTAACAGCCAAGCTTTGAAAATGCCCTATTGATCCTTACAAAGATTGAAACCATTTCATTACGGAGCATCCACTGTTGTTAACGATTCTGTTTATTGCTTTACATTGTTTATTCTGTTATTATGTTAGAATTAGATTGTTTTTATAAAATTGTGGACCAGATTCGTGGTCAGACCATATAATGGTCAAGTTAGGCCAATATGTGCCTTGGATCCAGTAGTTAGAGTAGTGCTGTGTGCTTTGCTCGGGGTTAGTGCGTGACTGATCAGCAGACTAACCTTGGTTTTTAAAATGAAAATATAATATCCAATTCTAAACCATAATCCATTGTTCACTTGATATCATAACCATATTCACCTGATGATCATTATTCTCAGTTTTATCATTGTGACTTGCTGAGCTAGTTAGCTCATTTATGCGATGTTGTTTATGTTCTTTTCCAGTTAAGAAGGAACCGGTTGGTACCGAGGATCACCATTCCAGCGAGAGAGCTAGGGGTTCAGGTTGATCGAGTTGAGCTAGTAGGCTTCTTTTGGAATAATTTAAGTTTGTAAAAGTTTGTAATAATGTTTAATACTCGGTTCTGAGTTGGAATAGTTGGGATTCGAATGTTTGTAATTTAAGTAAGTGTGTTTGTCTTGTGTGCATACTTTAACCTGTTGCGGTCCGTGGTAGTTGGTAAGTAGGGTCACTGCATATTATTCTTATTATCTCTATTATTGTTATAAGCAGGTTATAAATAAGGTGTGTGTAACACCCCCAGATCCGGGGTCGGGGATCCGGGTCGTCACGGTCTTTCTTTCCACAATATCACTTCACTTAATTAATAATAACCAACCTTATGCTGTGACCCCACACTAACATACACCACAACCCGTTATAGTCTCAGAGATGAAATTCAAATAAGTACAAGTCTTTGAATCCACAATTTAAAAGTTATTACAACCCAAAACGATTACTTGATAAATTTACAGTTAATTGCCATTATCTGCCACAAGTTATAATTATACATAATTGATTCTCCAAAAGCAGATGGTCTAATCTACAATAGATCTACCTCTGCAGCTATAGTAGCTACGACATCAACGGGAAGACGCGGAACGCTTTCCACGCGCTTGCGCTGGGTCTGCTGGAGTCTGGTCATCTTTCCTAACTGTTGTTGTGTGATGAAAGAAGAAAGCAAGGGTGAGCAGCAAGCCCACCAAAATAATATGCATAATTATTTACAGTATATGAGTCTACTCATAATACTCATGAAAGTCTTGGTCAAACGAAATGAACCAAGTTGATAACTTAATGCGATGAAGTCGCAAAATATTCAGTATATATATATATACATATATACTTTTCAAAATATTGGAAGTCCTCTTCCATGCATAATATACACAAAGTCCCAGTGTATAACTGTATATAAAAAATATCGTTGCAAGGTGATCTCATATATCTAACCTTGTCTCAACGTTTTTCTGAAAATCTTTGTCATTCATAAGACAATTATTAATTAGATATAAGTTTAAAAGATGAAGTTACCAAATACTTCACTACATTTATATCATTCCCAATACTACTTGAACTACCACCGTTCAAGTTATAATCAATTTCAAAAGTTCATCCCACTGATGAGACCACAAGATAAGACTTGAATAGATTCAATCTTTGAAAGATTATTGAATGAAAAAGTTATGAGATACTTTATTTAGTCCCGATATATATATAACCACATATATATATCCCTTTAAACATTTCCTGGAACCTCTGTTATGTGAAGTATGAACAGAGTTCGAAACATCCAATGAATTTTGGAAAGGAAAAGAATTTTGGCATAAACCCGATATCTCGCTGATCAGGCAAAGATACCAATAAGTAACCTTTTCTACTAGTAGATGGACGAATTCCCCACTGGTCATCACCCTGGTCATAATTAAGACCTATGCTGGACTGCCACTCAGCCACCTATGCATTTGATGGACTCCCACTGAGCCACTTACACAATAATAGACCGTACCTCGGCCTGTCGCTTATGCCGACTCAATGAGAGGGGCTTACTTCCCGAACGTTGGGCAAGTAATCAATTCATTTACCAAATCTGCAACCTTGTTGCGAATATAAAATACACCACAGAGCCGGATTCCCCAGGTTTTGAGCGAGTATTTAAATCCCCTTAAAAGGAAGATCTTAAATATAAAAATGAGTTTTTGGGATCCGCTCTGACTTTTAAAAATCATTTTGAAGACTCGAAAACACTTTAAAGAGTGTTTGGAGTAAGGCTGATTTAATGAAGTAAATCAGTCCCCAGGATATTTTAGAAAATGACTGAATATTATTATTTTAAATAATATTCCCATAAAGAATAATCTTTATAAAAATAATTGAAGTAGAAGTATTAACTTATACTTGAAATAAACATTAAATAACCAAAGATATACTTATATGAAAGTATTATCTTTATTTGAATAATCGAAAATAAGTTTGATTATTAACACCTTATTCTTTAATAGAATAAAGAATATAATTCAGTACATAATCGGAGTCATAGATCCTCAAATGAATATTCAAATAATATTCAATAAATAATATAAACTGAGTCATAAACCCCCGAATGAATATTCAAATAATATTCAATAAATAATATAAAAGGAGTCATAAGCCCTCAAATGAATATTTAAATAATATTCAAATAATAAAATAAACTGAGTCATAAGCCCTCGAATGAATATTCAAATAATATTCAAATAATAAAATAAAGGTATCGAATAAACCTTATTCGATCCATAGTTTTAAAAACTATATCCATATATATATATATATATAAATATATATATATAATATACTCGGGAACATCGACTCCCGATTTAGAAATATGTTCACCTTTTATCCCCTATACTAAGGGTATACGCAACTACTTGCTTATTTCTAGCATAGGTATTATGCAACTATAAGCACTGAAATCAACAGATAGATAACCAGATTACGAAACAGACATGCATATATACCATATTAGCATGCTCCAATATATCGCAAAATTTGCTAATAACAATCATGCAATATCACAAGATAATGCATATACATATATTTACATCACAACAACAGTATAACGGGTAGAAAACTTGCCTGAGCGACTTGGGGTGATAAAAGGCTCGGGACGAGTCTGGTAACCTATAAACAACAAGTAAGTTGGAATTAAACCAAAATCACTTGTAAATCTATACTTTAACTAACTTAGACTCTAACGCTTGATTTTGCGCTCACTGATTTGCTTAAGTCACTCGGGTACCCTCGGCTCCTTCATTTTTAATAATTTAACCTTTACGAGTTTTAAAGCGATTCCTTCGCGAGTGACTTACCAACTGCCTAAAACACTTACCATAAATGTTTCATGCATTAATTAACCCTTTTTGGTCTTTAACCTACATTTCAAAGTAAGGCGAGGGAAAAAGTTTCGTTCGTGAAACGCCGTTACTTGAAACGGTCGTTTCTCCTAAACCGTAAATCGGAATCGAACGAACTACATATCAAAACGAAGCTCGTAACATGAGCTATCTAAACATGGCAGTGGTCACAATCTAGCAGGGGGTTCTCGGGTCCTAATGCTATGCACAAAAACAGTCCAAAGAAAATCGGACGTTACGACGGCTATGTTTACGCGATTTCCCATTTTTTTAAACCATTCAAACCCATTCCAAATCAACCCCAAATCCAACCTCAAATCCATCATACAACAATCATCCATCCTTATCACATCATAACAACCCCAACCAATTCAATTTAATCATTCATACTTATGCCTAAACTTAACTTTAATCATACTTAAGTTCTTTTATTCAAAACCACAACATTTACCATTTATACTTATTCCTCACATGAACTAAAAGCTTTACTTAGGTTCTTTAACTAATTACCAAGATTTACAACTCCAACAATACAACAAAACCAACTAATCTCTACAACTCAACCAAACTTCAACCATTCAAGCATCATGCTTCACATATGCTAAATCAAACACATTCAATCCTAATTACTCAAAACTAAAGCTAGGGTTTGTAGTTTATACCTTCCTTGGAGAGTGAGAATCAAGAGGATGGCTTGGAATCACCTTTAAAGTCTTTATCCAAGCTTAATCTAAACAAAACTTCAAGAACACAAATTTTAGTTCTTGAAAACACTATTCACCATCTTCTTTGATGATTTATAGAAAAAGATTGGCTTGGAATTAGAAGCTTAAACTTATAGGAAGTATGTAACTTAATTAGGAGAAGCTAGGATAATTACCTTGGAAAATAACAAGTGGAGGAGCTTGGACTTTCAAAAATTAAGAAACCCACCCGAGAGCTTCATGAAGAATGGAGAATTTTGTGTTTTGTTTGATGAAAATGAAATGATTTGCTTGGTTGGTTGATTTGGTTTTGTTTTTGCTTTAGTGAATTACCTTCTTGCCCTTGGATTTGTGTGGTTACAAAGCCACCACACCTCCTCCTTCCCATGTCATGCTTATCTCATCCACATGATGTCATCCTTCCTTCCTTGTCTTCTTTCTATTGGTTGGATGACATCATTCCCATTAATCCCTTTGATTAACTTCCTAATCGTTTGCCTAATGACCGCTGATCTGCTATACGGTTCGCTTAACTTTCGTTCTCGTTTTATCGTTTGAAGGATCATACCCGGGATCTTATTGCTTAGGTTCCCTTAACCTTTCTCAATATATTATATTCCTTCTATGATCCTCTTTTATAATCCTTTAATTTAAATCCTTTTTATCCTGTTACCTTATACTCAATTCTCTCCGTATATTGTGGATTTCCGGGAAAAACCAAAGTGTTCGGAATTGGATTCTGACGATCTTTACATACACTTATATACTTCATAGAGTACTAATAATATCCCATAAGATCAATAACAGAACCCCTACATAGCGTGGCATGAAAAGTTTTCTCGTTCAGCAAAAACACTATTCATAAGGGTTTCAAAAATTTCCAAAATTGGGGTTATTACAGTCTCCCCTCCTTAAAAGGATTCCGTCCCGGAATCAGATAGAAAATGAATAGGGATACCTTCCTAGCATTGCACCTTCTAACTCTTAAGTAAATTTTCCCACATTGTGGTCCTACCACCAAACTCTGCCTAGTTTAATAATCCTTCTCCTAAGCACTTGTTCTTTTTCACTCTATAACCCTTCCTGGTTGCTCCATACAGGTTACGTCGGGTTGCATATCTATGCGCTCATATGCCTCTATTTATCTGGCATCTAAATTACACTTCCTTAACATTGATACGTGAAACACGTTACGACCTGCTACATGTTCGGGGTTAGGGCTAGCTTCTATGCTATCCTCCCAATACGTCTTAATATATCCAAGGGTCCAGCAATTCGTGGACTTAGCTTTCATTTCTTTCCGAACCTCATCAATCCTCTCCAAGGGATACCTATAACATTACTAGGTCCCCTATTTCATACTCTTTATCCTTTCGTTTCAAATCAACATACTTATCATGTCCATCTTGGGCTACTACCAGCCGTCCTCTGATTAGATCTATCATATCCTTGATCTTTTGGACTACTGCGGGTCCGAGTATCTTGCGCTCTACAACTTCATCCTAACATAAGGGAGATCGACATTGTCTTCCCTCAAGGATCTCATAAGGCGACATCTCGATAATGACATATGATCTATTGTCGTAAGATAACTCAATCCGAATTAAGTGATCATTCCAAATTCTTTCAAGTCTATTGCACAGACTCTCATCATAGCTTCCAATCATTAGAGCTCTTGCTTCTCAATACCCATTCTTTTCCAGTTCGTAATCGCTACTACCTTCCGTTCCTAATATTATACGGGTTATACTTTTGCTTGTTAGCGTTCTATAACCTTTTAATAACCACGTCAACCTTAGTATCACGAATGTGTTCCCATTCCGCATACTACCACCACTTTATTACTCCTTTTTCAGTTGTTTCTATTTTCCAAAATTTGATCAATCAAATAGAAGTAAAGGAATTTGTTGAGAGATCACTATGATCATGAACACTTGTTATATTGCATAGTTAGTACAGAAGGTGGCCAGCCTTTAGTACTTGACAAGCAATTAAACAACATGTGGTATCCTACTAGGCTTCTATCACAAAGATAGATAGTCATTCGGCAATACCTCCCCTTCTGGAAGGGTTGTTCTTCTCAGCTTACATGAAATGAAAAGAAGAGAAAAGAACGAACTGAAGAGAATTGTATATATGAAAAAAAATATACTGCCACAAAATATCTGGCTTGGAACCTACCTCTGAACTATAGAGGTTTGTCATAGAAGAACAAAACATATATGTATTTAATCAACATCAAGTATTATAGCATCGCATTTCACGTGCCTAAATATTTTCGCTATCCCGTCCATCATTCTATGGACCCATGCTCTTCCTCGAGCTTATACACAATTACCTTTGAAACTCCCTCGACATCGAAAATCGAATCTGGGATCTCATTCTAGACATCATCGTTACTTGAATTCTATGCTTGCACCGCAACCTTCCTTGTATAATAATACGACTCTCTATTGATAAGAAAGAATAATTATTCACTAGGTAGATACTCTACTTAATTAGTCTATCAATGATAACTTATACACTACCACTACCCGATTAGTGGTACTCAATCTCAACACCCATTCCAATACAACTCTCACGGTTGTAATCAGCTCATTACTCGCAGAATCATTGCTGCCTTACTAAGGTCCACCACTGACCTACTGTAGTCATTCATTTTCCATGAAGTCTTAATAACTAACCATACGGAGTCCATCCATCTCGTATCTAATTCTCCTAAGGAGTTAACATAACCACCAATCACAATTCATGAAGAACACTCCAAACTCTGACGTACTTTCATGACATGAAGCAGATAAAATTTGCAGAAGAGTTTCGCTCAAAGCAATGATAGCAGGTTAATACCATTCTTAATCATATGCCTTCAATAGAAGACTTAACTCAAAGGTTTGTTTAGTCCTTTTTGAACTATGGTCCTGGCTTATCTCAAGATAGTATCTTCTGAGATAGATAGCCCGCTCATGGCGATTACACGAATTAAACCTTTACTAACTACTATTACGGTTGGGTATTGCACAGTCATCAGAAGGAATGTCAATCTTCCAAACCATAATACAACCTTCACATTTTTTTAACCATCATCACTGTATTCTTTTGGCACACGCGCCTATAATTATCCACTTACCTTTAAAGTGTCGGCCACCTCTTTGGCCTTTCCTGATAGTAAAATTTCCTTACAGTCAATGTCATTTTAACCACCTCCAAATAAATTTTCTACCTTATTTCAATCACAGCTTATGTGAAGATGTTTTCCTTAAAATCTGATGAGTAAAAAAAAATATCACCATTTTTCCATAAGTTATTGCCTCAATCTTTAGAGGTTAATCACTGTCACGACTGACTCTCAACCATACTTAGAACATCTTTTATCCTAGGCCCTAATTGCCCTGACAATTTCAACCTTTACTGGTTCGATCCATACTTTCTCGTGGTTTAACATGTGCCCCACTTGGCAACATCATAATTACGTCATATTTCCTTTATCAACATTTCTATTCTTGAGAATTTTGAATATTACCTTTCTCCTTGTAAAACCTCTAAGGTTATCCTTGAATCGTTCCTCCTGTATTCCCTAGATACAGGGCATATCAAAATACCATTTACTATTACTAGAACCATTGTCTATATACTTCTGAAAATTTCTCCACGAATTCTTAAAGGTTATTGTTACCTTAACCCTTTCCAAATCATACTGTCAAAACTCATACCGTCCCTATTAAGGGTGAAATGCAAACCTTTATGCATTCCCCTAGGATTCATTTTAAGTTACCGATGTTCTAGCCTTAATTCCACCTTTAAAAGGTACCTGCATCCATCCATGGATAAATCAAGTCATATATCCTCGACAGATTATCTTATTCATCATTCCCACCTCGATAGTCGATACCTAATTTCATAATAGCATCCTTATTCAAATTGAGGTCAATCCATATGGCCTCCAAAAGATAACAACGGTTATCCGCTTGTCTTGCCTAATTTGGTAACGATAACAAGGATGTTCTGGAAGATATTGGTCGTGTTCAACGTGAACTTCTTCTTAATAAATCTTTATTTACTTTTGTTGTTTATCTCAACAGTCATCTCAATGTTGGGATATCTCTCATACCTGGCGTCTCCCTTTCTGGGTATCGAGCCACCGGTCTTACATTTCACATTATTGAAGGTCACTTCCTTCATCCAATTTTTCCTAATTTCTTACTTCCTTATCCCCTTAGTCTATCCGCGTCTCATTATTTATCCTTCGAACTATCTCAAGGTTTCCTCAAATCTTCCCAACTTACAGGGGATAAAATATATGTATCTCTTATGCCCTCAACCATCAATTTTAACTCATGGTGAATCACCCTCATCCTGACGATTACATACTCTTCTATTTCTATTTCTATGAGTCTTTAGGGTTTCCTCATACCCAACTCCCTTATCATTCCTCAAACTCTCTTGCCTTTATATTCCTTTCTCTTATCGTTATTTCATGAACCAACACAACATAAGCATTGATTTCAAACATCCCGTCATTCTGGATTCGTGTCTTCAGAACGAATTTTGATAACTTTTACAACTTAGATTCATAATTCATCATACTCGTCTGCCTTTGTTCTGGCTCTTAAGCTTTTACACTATCTCCATAACCTTGGGAAGTACTTTCCTGAAAACAATTGACTGAACTTAAATCAGTTTATTATAATCTCTTGCTCCGTGCCTTCCTTGGCCTTTCACCAGCGGGTGGTCTCTCTCTTAGGAGGGTAAGTGATAAAAACAGTCTTTTATGATTCGTCAATCATTTAGAATCTCAAATGATTCCTATATTTCCTTTAGCCAGGCTCTTGCCTCGACTGGGTCAGCTTGTTCCTTGGAACTCTGAGAGCTTAGCGATTTAAAGGTCCTGAAAGAATTTCTCACTGCACTGTCTCCTCAGGGTGGTGGTTGGGTATAATAGTCTAAGTTCTCTTTAGACAGGTCCATGAATTTCCGTATAGGAGTACCGTCTCGGGTCTCCTTATCTCGCTCGACTTTTTGTTTCCTTAGTATGAAATGTTTCATCCTACTCCCCATAATTGGGGTCATCTTTTAATTTAAAATCCTCATTTTTCACTCCATTATGTCATGGGTTCCTTCTATCTTGATGGCGACCTCCCTGACTATCACGTTCAGGGTTTGCTCTAAATCTTATTCCTCAAACTAGCTTTCATCTAAGATCTCATCTTTAAGCTCTTGAACATTTGGAACCCAAATTCTGTAGGAATACCTCATTATTCCCTTCTCATCTTTCTCGGTATTAACCTCTTATCTATTTGTTGGCTCTCTGCCTTCATTCATAACTTTTCTGGCACAATATGATCTTTTCCAATAATTCGGGCTGTATTGCTATCTCAACAGCTTTTCGGTACCGGCTCCGGTTACCTTCACTACTATTTCCATTTTCTCAAAATCTCTTATAAACTCTCCAAAAGACATTATCATCTTGAGTCTCTCCTTTTTACTAAGGGCATCAGCCACCATATTGGCTTTCCCCGAATGATAAAGAATCTCCCAATCATAATTCTTGATTAGCTCTAACCGCCTCCTCTGGCGTATGTTGAGCTTTTTCTACGTAAGAATGTACTAGAGCACTTATGGCTTAGGTAATTCTCGCACTTCTCTCCATACAAGTAGTGCCTCCAATCTTTAGGGTAAAACTATTGCCACGAGCCCAAGCTCATGGGTGGGGATATCGAATTTTAAATTCCCTTAATTATCTTGACGCAGACGCGATTATCTTGCTGTGCTATATAAGAAGCACCCTAATTCCTTGTGCGAAGCGTCACTACACTTCACAAAATCACCTTTTCCATCCGGCAATGCCAGCATAGGGGCCATCACCAACCTCTGCTTCAGTTCTTGAAAGCTGTTCTCGCATTTCTCTGTCCATTCGAACTTCTCAGTCTTACGAGTAAGCCGCGTTAAAGGGGTTACTATCTTTACAAACTTGAACGAACCTCCGGTAGTGACCGGCCAATCCTACCTCTGGGAGTTGCCCTAACCATGGTCATCAATTCATCGGTGGTCCTTTATCCAATCTTGCCAGGATCCTCCTTGGGATCCTCCTCAACAACTATCCCTTCTAGGACAACCTCCTCAACCGCTACCTCCTCAATATCAACATCATCCGGTCCTGCGTTAGGACGCTCTATTGGATCCATAATTTGATCTCCAATGAGTAATAAAACATCATCGCGATGTTGCTCCTCAACCTCAGGGTTCGGAGTCCCGCTACCATATACGATAACGAACTACGCTCCTATCACGATATTTATAAGGGTTCCCATAAGGGTTTTAACTGTCAGTACTACGTTAGGTAGCCCGACTATGAACTTGGCAAGAGTTCTTATTATCTTTGTGAACTTATTATCTTAACGTCCCATCATCTCTGAGGTTTATAACGCTTAGCTCTGATACCATTTCTGTAACACCCCCAGATCCGGGGTCGGGGATCCGGGTCGTCACGGTCTTTCTTTCCACAATATCACTTCACTTAATTAATAATAACCAACCTTATGCTGTGACCCCACACTAACATACACCACAACCCGTTATAGTCTCAGAGATGAAATTCAAATAAGTACAAGTCTTTGAATCCACAATTTAAAAGTTATTACAACCCAAAACGATTACTTGATAAATTTACAGTTAATTGCCATTATCTGCCACAAGTTATAATTATACATAATTGATTCTCCAAAAGCAGATGGTCTAATCTACAATAGATCTACCTCTGCAGCTATAGTAGCTACGACATCAACGGGAAGACGCGGAACGCTTTCCACGCGCTTGCGCTGGGTCTGCTGGAGTCTGGTCATCTTTCCTAACTGTTGTTGTGTGATGAAAGAAGAAAGCAAGGGTGAGCAGCAAGCCCACCAAAATAATATGCATAATTATTTACAGTATATGAGTCTACTCATAATACTCATGAAAGTCTTGGTCAAACGAAATGAACCAAGTTGATAACTTAATGCGATGAAGTCGCAAAATATTCAGTATATATATATATACATATATACTTTTCAAAATATTGGAAGTCCTCTTCCATGCATAATATACACAAAGTCCCAGTGTATAACTGTATATAAAAAATATCGTTGCAAGGTGATCTCATATATCTAACCTTGTCTCAACGTTTTTCTGAAAATCTTTGTCATTCATAAGACAATTATTAATTAGATATAAGTTTAAAAGATGAAGTTACCAAATACTTCACTACATTTATATCATTCCCAATACTACTTGAACTACCACCGTTCAAGTTATAATCAATTTCAAAAGTTCATCCCACTGATGAGACCACAAGATAAGACTTGAATAGATTCAATCTTTGAAAGATTATTGAATGAAAAAGTTATGAGATACTTTATTTAGTCCCGATATATATATAACCACATATATATATCCCTTTAAACATTTCCTGGAACCTCTGTTATGTGAAGTATGAACAGAGTTCGAAACATCCAATGAATTTTGGAAAGGAAAAGAATTTTGGCATAAACCCGATATCTCGCTGATCAGGCAAAGATACCAATAAGTAACCTTTTCTACTAGTAGATGGACGAATTCCCCACTGGTCATCACCCTGGTCATAATTAAGACCTATGCTGGACTGCCACTCAGCCACCTATGCATTTGATGGACTCCCACTGAGCCACTTACACAATAATAGACCGTACCTCGGCCTGTCGCTTATGCCGACTCAATGAGAGGGGCTTACTTCCCGAACGTTGGGCAAGTAATCAATTCATTTACCAAATCTGCAACCTTGTTGCGAATATAAAATACACCACAGAGCCGGATTCCCCAGGTTTTGAGCGAGTATTTAAATCCCCTTAAAAGGAAGATCTTAAATATAAAAATGAGTTTTTGGGATCCGCTCTGACTTTTAAAAATCATTTTGAAGACTCGAAAACACTTTAAAGAGTGTTTGGAGTAAGGCTGATTTAATGAAGTAAATCAGTCCCCAGGATATTTTAGAAAATGACTGAATATTATTATTTTAAATAATATTCCCATAAAGAATAATCTTTATAAAAATAATTGAAGTAGAAGTATTAACTTATACTTGAAATAAACATTAAATAACCAAAGATATACTTATATGAAAGTATTATCTTTATTTGAATAATCGAAAATAAGTTTGATTATTAACACCTTATTCTTTAATAGAATAAAGAATATAATTCAGTACATAATCGGAGTCATAGATCCTCAAATGAATATTCAAATAATATTCAATAAATAATATAAACTGAGTCATAAACCCCCGAATGAATATTCAAATAATATTCAATAAATAATATAAAAGGAGTCATAAGCCCTCAAATGAATATTCAAATAATATTCAAATAATAAAATAAACTGAGTCATAAGCCCTCGAATGAATATTCAAATAATATTCAAATAATAAAATAAAGGTATCGAATAAACCTTATTCGATCCATAGTTTTAAAAACTATATCCATATATATATATATATATAAATATATATATATAATATACTCGGGAACATCGACTCCCGATTTAGAAATATGTTCACCTTTTATCCCCTATACTAAGGGTATACGCAACTACTTGCTTATTTCTAGCATAGGTATTATGCAACTATAAGCACTGAAATCAACAGATAGATAACCAGATTACGAAACAGACATGCATATATACCATATTAGCATGCTCCAATATATCGCAAAATTTGCTAATAACAATCATGCAATATCACAAGATAATGCATATACATATATTTACATCACAACAACAGTATAACGGGTAGAAAACTTGCCTGAGCGACTTGGGGTGATAAAAGGCTCGGGACGAGTCTGGTAACCTATAAACAACAAGTAAGTTGGAATTAAACCAAAATCACTTGTAAATCTATACTTTAACTAACTTAGACTCTAACGCTTGATTTTGCGCTCACTGATTTGCTTAAGTCACTCGGGTACCCTCGGCTCCTTCATTTTTAATAATTTAACCTTTACGAGTTTTAAAGCGATTCCTTCGCGAGTGACTTACCAACTGCCTAAAACACTTACCATAAATGTTTCATGCATTAATTAACCCTTTTTGGTCTTTAACCTACATTTCAAAGTAAGGCGAGGGAAAAAGTTTCGTTCGTGAAACGCCGTTACTTGAAACGGTCGTTTCTCCTAAACCGTAAATCGGAATCGAACGAACTACATATCAAAACGAAGCTCGTAACATGAGCTATCTAAACATGGCAGTGGTCACAATCTAGCAGGGGGTTCTCGGGTCCTAATGCTATGCACAAAAACAGTCCAAAGAAAATCGGACGTTACGACGGCTATGTTTACGCGATTTCCCATTTTTTTAAACCATTCAAACCCATTCCAAATCAACCCCAAATCCAACCTCAAATCCATCATACAACAATCATCCATCCTTATCACATCATAACAACCCCAACCAATTCAATTTAATCATTCATACTTATGCCTAAACTTAACTTTAATCATACTTAAGTTCTTTTATTCAAAACCACAACATTTACCATTTATACTTATTCCTCACATGAACTAAAAGCTTTACTTAGGTTCTTTAACTAATTACCAAGATTTACAACTCCAACAATACAACAAAACCAACTAATCTCTACAACTCAACCAAACTTCAACCATTCAAGCATCATGCTTCACATATGCTAAATCAAACACATTCAATCCTAATTACTCAAAACTAAAGCTAGGGTTTGTAGTTTATACCTTCCTTGGAGAGTGAGAATCAAGAGGATGGCTTGGAATCACCTTTAAAGTCTTTATCCAAGCTTAATCTAAACAAAACTTCAAGAACACAAATTTTAGTTCTTGAAAACACTATTCACCATCTTCTTTGATGATTTATAGAAAAAGATTGGCTTGGAATTAGAAGCTTAAACTTATAGGAAGTATGTAACTTAATTAGGAGAAGCTAGGATAATTACCTTGGAAAATAACAAGTGGAGGAGCTTGGACTTTCAAAAATTAAGAAACCCACCCGAGAGCTTCATGAAGAATGGAGAATTTTGTGTTTTGTTTGATGAAAATGAAATGATTTGCTTGGTTGGTTGATTTGGTTTTGTTTTTGCTTTAGTGAATTACCTTCTTGCCCTTGGATTTGTGTGGTTACAAAGCCACCACACCTCCTCCTTCCCATGTCATGCTTATCTCATCCACATGATGTCATCCTTCCTTCCTTGTCTTCTTTCTATTGGTTGGATGACATCATTCCCATTAATCCCTTTGATTAACTTCCTAATCGTTTGCCTAATGACCGCTGATCTGCTATACGGTTCGCTTAACTTTCGTTCTCGTTTTATCGTTTGAAGGATCATACCCGGGATCTTATTGCTTAGGTTCCCTTAACCTTTCTCAATATATTATATTCCTTCTATGATCCTCTTTTATAATCCTTTAATTTAAATCCTTTTTATCCTGTTACCTTATACTCAATTCTCTCCGTATATTGTGGATTTCCGGGAAAAACCAAAGTGTTCGGAATTGGATTCTGACGATCTTTACATACACTTATATACTTCATAGAGTACTAATAATATCCCATAAGATCAATAACAGAACCCCTACATAGCGTGGCATGAAAAGTTTTCTCGTTCAGCAAAAACACTATTCATAAGGGTTTCAAAAATTTCCAAAATTGGGGTTATTACAGTGTGTATGTGTGGACCCCAAACTTCTGACCCGGGTTTGGAGGGCGCCACAAGTTTGGTATCAGAGCTACAGGTTATAAGTAACTGACACAAGCCTAGGTTGACGGGAATGGGTAGAGGGTTAGGATTAGAAGTAAGAAATAGAAAGATAGAACGCCGAGAGGTTGAGTGCTACGGTATAACAGGTATTAGTATAATTCGCGTCGTGGTTCGAAATTCTTATATTGTGACATGATTTCAGATAGCAGCGATGGCCGACTCTTTCATCCCCGTATCAGCAGATCATTCAGAGCCTTCAGTTGGAGGACCGTCTTCAGATCCACGTCCTGCTGTTCCACCAGTGCTGGCTATTTTACCTCCACCTGTGTTGCATCCCGTACCACTGCAGGCTATTCCACCTCCAGGCATGAGGCCACCTATCAGAGGACCCCCACCTGCTGATTCGGGCTTTACTGGTCATTCAGTTATAGGAGTACCTTTCCAGTTCTCTTATTATCCTGTCCCATATCATCAGTTTGAGGCTTGCCTTACGGAGCAGCGATTCCTACAGTGTCAGATTCAGGAGTTACTACATATTATGCGTACCAGAGAGGTTGGGAGTGGTGAGAGGCGACTTAGAGAGAGGCTCTAGGTGTTTTGTAGAGCAGCTACTGTGAGGATTGCTGAGGCTACACATGAGGACATCACCCCTGATTTCCTAGTGTAGTGGGCTAAGTGGGTTCTAAAGGAGCTTGAGGAGATTGGAGGTCCAGACTTGCCATGAGCCAGAGACCCAGAGATAGAGATGCTGAGCAGTGTTATTATGGTTGTGTAGTATGTACAGTAGTGTGTAGTGTGTATCTGTAGACTTTTGGGTTGTATTTATAGACCAGCTATGCTGACTAGTGAGTAGGTTGTTGTACCGTTTTGCTTTTACTTCCGAAGCGTCTTTACGCTTGTACTACCCAAAACTTTTGATCTATATATATCAGTACCTTTTCCTTTCATGTACTGTCATTTACTTTATTGCACCTGTTTTACTTTACCTTATTTATTGCACCAGTTATACCCCTGTGATACCATGTACCCTATTTTCCATAACTGTTTATATTCTGTAAAGAAGCATGCAATTTACTTAGTTCAACTGTTACAACCGTTTTCAAAAAGAGATATTTTTGTTTTACAAAACTTTTCTTTTATGCAAAGGATTTGATTTAAAAGCTAAATAAGTTGTTTGATTCTTTACAGAAAATGCCTCCCAGAAGAAATACCCGCACTAACACCCAGATTGAAGAAACTAACAACAACAATAACAACCAAGATGATACAAACCAGAATGCAAACCCAGGACCCATAGACCCAGCAATAGCCCGGATACTCCAAATCTTGGCCTAACAAATAGTTCACCTGGCACAACAACAACAAAGAGAGACCAATCCCCAGGTAACTTTCAAAACTTTTCAGGCAGTAAACCCACCAGAATTTAAGGGTTCCTTAGAGCCGATTGACGCAAATGTTTGGTTAAAGGAGATAGAGAAGGCATTTGCCTTAGTGAAAGTAAAGGAAGAATAGAAGGTTGAGTTTGCAAGTTACTATTTGAAGAATGAGGCCACCTATTGGTGGGAGATGGTGAAGACGTTGGAAGGTACATATGTTATTACTTGGGAGAGGTTTAAGGAATTGTTTTCAGAAAAGTATCTCCTCAGTTTGTCCAGGATCAGATGGAGTTGAAGTTTTTAGAATTAAAGCAAGGAAATATATCGGTGGCAGATTATGAGAGTAAGCTTGAGGAATTGTCAAGGTATGTGCCGTCGTATGTGGATACTGACAGGAAGAAGGCTAAAAGATTCCAGAAAGGTTTGAAGTCATGGATCAGAGGGAAGGTAGCCATTTTTGAATTAGATACCTATGCATGAGTTGTACAGAAGGCTATGATCGTAGAGACAGAGAGTGAGATGTCACAGATGGAGAAAGAAAGCAAGAAAAGGAAATTTGAAGGGAATGAAGGTCAGTCACAACCAGGGAAGTTTCCAAATTTTAAGAAGGGAAAGTTTCAGCCAGGGAGGAATTTTAATATTAAGAGACAGAATGCAGGCGACGGAGGCCAAGAAAACCGTCCAGTTAATGCGAATCAACCGAATCAATTGAGGTTAAATTTTCCAGACAAATTAAAAGAACAAGTATTTTTTCTAGAGAATAGAGTTAACTGTTATAGACAACTCGAAACTATTCTCAAAGACAAGATCACCGGTCTTGAGACTAAGGTTAAAGCTTACTTTAATTCTTGTTTGAAGGCTAAAGAGTTCTACAGTAAGCAAGCTGTTAATCAAACATCTGGAATAGGTTTTGATTATAATGCTGCTACTGGAGAATTAGGCATAAACTCCCCTCCTCATGTTTGTGCTAAAGGTAGGGAAGTACCACATGTGCTTAAGGGTGTTGATAAACCCCTCTATAAATGATCAATTGCTGAACCATTTGATGAGACCTCCTTTATTATTCAAGAAGAAATACGTGCTGAAGATCGTGCTAATGAGAAGGTTGTTTCCAAGCCAAGTGTGTCGAAAGTTCCAGTCAAAGTTGTGAAAGCAACTGAGACTAACTCAGACACACATGAGTTGGATAACAAAAATGCCATGTCTACCATGCATAATTTGCCTGTTGTTAATCCCTCTCATAAAGCATGTGGTGTTCTTAATTGTATGTCTTGTGCTTTTAATTTGATGTATGCTTATTTTAATGGTAAGCATGTTTCTAGTGATAAGACTACTCCTCGTCGGCATGTGAATAATAGGAAGCATGATAGGTCTAAGACTGCTAGTCCTCCTAAGGCTAGAAAGGAGACATTTGTGCCTAAGCCTAAACAGAAATTTGTTAAGGCTGTTTACAAGGTCAAATGTCCAGTCATTGAGAAAGTTGAGAACATTAAAGTTAAGAATGTTGTTTTGCCTGACAAAGGTCAATTCTACAAGTATGCCGGGCCCAACCAAGTTTGGGTTCGGAAGAAGGTTTAATTCATTTGTATTGCAGGGCATTAAATAGATGGAACCGACAGTGTGGATTCTTGACAATGGATCGTCAAGACATATGACCGGAGATAGAGCCCTGCTATCAAATGTGGTTGAGAAAGCTGGCCCAGGGGTTACCTTTGGAGAGAACAGCAAAGGTTTAACTGAGGGATATGGTTGTTTGCAAGCTGGTAATGTTATCATTGAACTTGTAAATATTTTATGTATTTTTACTATATTAATATAAGTTTTTATTTGTACTTTCTGTAATTGTAAAAATTGTTTGAGATATTACAGTTGTTAGGAGTTAACAATTGTATGATATATGAAATTGAATGCTGATATCTCTTCGATAGATATTTGGTATTTGATTCATTGATATTTTTTTAATTATATTAAAATGATATGAAACATAATTATTGGTATCTAAAGTACTTGACAAGTATCGGTCAATGATATATTGTTAATATTTTGTTGCAGATAGTTATGAGATTTTAAGTTCTAGTGAATTTATATAAGTTGTTATATCTGAAAGATTCACCATAATTTTAAATCAGCAGCATAGTCATTCTTATTAATATTATTTTTCAACAAACAATGTTGTCAATTATAATTTTATTAAGCTAGATTTTGGAGCTTTTGACATGAATGAGAATTACTTAGACTTTACCCTAAGTGATCAATGCTTTAACAAAAACTCATTCATATTGAAAGACAAATCTCTCTTTCTCTTCCTAATACTGCTAGGTCATCAGTCCGTGTCTTATCAAATCATTTATCTTTTTAGGCATACAAACAGACTTGTGCACTCGAACAGTTTTAGGAGAAAATCAAACTTCTTTCTACATTAGTGATTTCTTATTTCATTTTAAAAAATCTTTTGAAATCACTATTGTACATTATTTCTCTCAAAAGATTAAATGTATGATTTTCATTCATTATAGATCTTAAGTACATTTTATATCTATTGCCATATGTTCTGTGATACAGGTTCAACCTCCAATGGCCTTCTTTCATTGACAGTCATGAGGTTGAAAACCCACAACATCTATCCCAGACTGTAAAGACAAACATAGAAACAGAACCAACCAACACTCTCTTACCACTAAAATGTAGTATGAATGAGCATGAGGGAGATAGTGCCTTAGTGCACCACATAAGGAAGGTTCTGAAGTCAACCCAACAGCTCTGTCTCCTACAAAGATGAGTAGTATTTAAATCAAGACAACTGCTAGCCCCCATACATCTTCTCAAAAAGATGTAATGGCTGAAAAAGGCACAAAAATAGTTACTAGATTCATCCTCTCAACAGGGTGCATCTATTGAAATTTGCCTGTCGGCCAGGGTATCCGATGTAGTGTCCTCAAACACAAACAATTCTTAATGCACAAGGAAAGGTTACATACACAAAGGAGGAGTTGACGAAAACAAGAGTTTCGACCATTTTAAGGTCAGATTTGATTGTTCAAGGTTCTTTAATGGACCAATTGCCTTTACAGGTGTTAGGAGAGGATACTGATCCAAAAGCCATATGTCAGTGATCAATATCTACCTCCCCAGGCTTAAATCCCCTGGATGCATCTGCGGATAGTGGATCTGACATAGGCACAGATCGGCAACTTGTTGACAATGATTCAGATATTACCTGATGAGTCACAAGGAAATGTCTTCACAGACATTAGAAGGGAAGTTTGATCTTTATGCTAAATTCTTTGGATCATTGTTTACCTTCCCAGAGTTCAAATCTGGAACCCTAAAAGGGGAAACTAGCAACTTGTAGATTATGACTCAGATTCATCTGACGAGTTTAACAAGGATGGGGATTTGCGAACTTCCATTGCACCACATGTGACCTCCTTAGGGATGGCTAAGATGATTTTCCTTGCAGGTACAGCTGCATTTTGGAGCTATGAGAGGAGTGATACACTTGTGAGAATGAGTGTAAACACGAGTGGAGAGAAGAGTGAAACACATGTGAGGTACACTAAATAGAATCACACACTCACAGTGAGGAAGAAAGAGAAACTACTTGTTATTTCTTTTCCAACCAAGTGAAATATGAGAACTCCTTCAGACAACAGCGTACATTCCTTCTCTAATGGGGAGATAAAAGCTTAAGTAATAGTTTGGAGGATTCCTCAACTAAGGGGGAGAAATAGCAGGGAGGAAAGAAAAAGAAAAAGGTAAAGCATATGTACACTACACCACACAGTTGTTGTTTGTAACTACGGATCCTATTATACGGGAGAGGTGGTAAACACAAGGTGATCTCCTTTAAGCAGTTGATTCTCATATGGGGAGAAGTAAGAGAGATATGCGCTTCTCAACAGGAAATGTGGTTGTACAAAAGAAGATGAATCTACTTGAAGATATGTTCAGTCTAGAGGAACATCTATTTGGAATCTGGAAAATGTTAAATATTATCCAGAACTTTTCTGCTATTTACTTTGCATTTCTGTTATATCTTTTTCTTATTTGTTAGTTGAGTTATCCTCTAGGTATTTGTTGTTATTGTCTAACAAACAAATAGGGGGAGATTGAAAGGCATATGTCATAGCCTATTTGTTTATTCGAGGATTTAACTCAACTCAAATAAGAATGTAACAAGTAAATAGTGGTTCTATCGTCAAAGAGATCTCTCAAAGTAACATCTGTCAAAGGATTTAGAAATAATGTTCATCTACAGACTTGAGGAATTACTTCACTAGAAGAAGTTCAAGAAATTGATCAAGCCTCAGTTATATAAATCAAGATTATGGATTTAATCAAGTGACAGAGATCTTGTCAGGGTATCGGATAATTACAGGGATTTAATCTAAAGAAAATCAAGTTATCAAAGTCAAGACATGAAGAAACGTCACGAAAGTTAGTCACTCATGAACCAGACAGTACATCGAGTGTCAACATTGAAGTGGTGGAATTGATTCATAATTGACAATGATTTTCAGAAGATTTTCAGAAGAATGGTTGATGTTCAAGAGTAGTATTAATTCTCTATTAATTAATTAAGTCATATAATTTAATTAAGAAAATAAATTATACCTGCAAAGATTAATTTATTGATTAATTGAATTAATTAATTCTGAATTAATATTATGAATTTTCAGAATTGATTTTGAATTTATATTCAATCTTAATTTAGCATGACAATCAATTGAACTGGTATGACAATCAGATTGTCATACCGAAAGTCATACTAATTCAAATTGATTGTCATACCAAAAATTCTACCAGCTATGGGATTGTCTTGCTAGTTCAATAAATTGTCATGCCGATTGTCTTGCTAGTTCAGGAGATAGTCATACCGATTATCATGGTAGTACAACAGATTGTCTCACCGAAAGTTCTACCAGCTATGGGATTGTCATGCCAGTTCAAGTGGATTCTGTTGATTGAATTATAGAAGACAGAAGCAGCAGATTCATTCAATAATCTTTAACCAACCAAGAACACAGAAGCAGCCGCCCAAAAATATTTCATCTGCAACTATAAATTTCAAGACCATTATTTCTAGTTATTCAAGTTAAATCCAAACCACTAGAAATCATTCTCTTGTTCTTGTGTAACTATGTAGCGGATCAAAATCCCTAGAACTTAATCTCAAATTACTTTTAGCATTTGATCTTTTTATTGCAAAAATAGAAAAAGTTCATGTCGAATTTATTCTAGATTTATGATAATCAATTTGAGATTAATCCCTTGTAAACGATACCATTGTTGTAACACCTTTCAAGTTTAATAATAGTTTTATTTAACTTGAATTTTGTTTCACTTTTTTATTCCGCATTAAATTCGATTAAACGATATAGTTTGTATTCTACCCCCTGTTATACAAACATATCGGGACCTAACAGATGCTGAGATTCATGGATGGATTTAATGGATACAATCAGATCAAGATGCACAAGAACGACATCCCAAAGGTATCATTCAGCAATGACTTTGGTGTTTATTGTTATCTTGTTATGTCATTTGGTCTCAAAAATGCAGGAGCCACCTATCAAAGGTTGGTAAATAAAATTTTTAAGGATATTATTGGCAAGATTATGGAAGTTTATGTTGATGACATATTAGTCAAGAGTCTAGTGAAGACTGACCATATAACCCATTTGAGGGAAGCCGTTGAGGTCCTGAGATACCACAAGATGATGTTAAATCCTGCAAAGTGTGCTTTCGGAGTAGGATCTGGAAAATTTTTGGGATTGATGGTCTCCAAGAGGGGAATCGAGGCCAATCCCGACAAAATAAAGGCAATCCTAGACATTGAACCACCAAAAACTATTAAAGATGTTCAAAAGCTCACTGGAAGAGTTGCAGCATTGGGACGATTCATCTCCAAATCTAGGGACAAGTGCTTGTCGTTCTTCAAGTCCTTAAAGAAGGTAAAAGGATTTTGTATGGAGTGAGGAAAGCCAGAAGGCATTCGAGGAATTAAAGAGGTATATGGCCCAATCCCCGTTGTTGGCCAAGCCAGCTCTGAAAGAACTTTTATACTTATACTTGTCTATTTCAGAGAATGCCTTGAGCGCTGTATTGGTTAAGGAGGAACTGAAAATCCATAAACCCGTATACTATGTCAGCAAAATTCTGCATGGAGCTGAGTTGAATTATTCAACTATTGAGAAGTTTGCTTTAGCTTTGGTAACGGCTTCAAGAAAGTTACGTCCTTACTTTCAGGTGTATCAAATTGAGGTGCTAACAAATCAGCCCCTGAGAAATGTCATTCATAGTCCCAAGGCTAGTGGGAGGTTGATCAAGTGGGCAATAGAGCTGGGAAAATTCGAGATCAAGTATAAGCCACGAACGGAAATAAAAGCCCAGGCATTGGCTGACTCTGTGGTGGAATGTACCATACCCAACCAAGAAGTCGGGGGGAAGGAAGATACCATACCTCAAGACAAGGAAGTTGATAAGGGGGACAAAGAAAAGGATGACAAGGAGAAGGAATATTGGGTTCTCTATTTTGATGGGGCATCAAAAACAAATTCAAGTGGAGCAGGTTTGGTTTTACAAAGACCCGATGGGTTCTTAATTGAATATGCTATAAAGTTAGACTTCCCGACCACAAATAATGAGGCTGAATATGTAGCTCTGATAGCTGGCCTTGGCTTAGCAGGGACATTTAGAGTCAAGAACTTAAAGGTCTGTGGAGACTCGAAGCAGGTCATATCCCAGGTAAAGGGAGAGTTTGAGGCAAGGGATGATACGATGGCTAAGTATGTCCGCTTAGTAAGGGCTGTGATGACCCTCTTCGATGAATGCCATGTTGAGCACATTCCAAGGGAGGAAAATTCTAAGGCAGATGCATTATCAAAATTTGCTTCATCCGAGATAGAGGAAAGTTCAGGAAGTGTATACTTCCGCGTTCTGAAGACACGGAGCATTGATGTTAAACTTGTAGCTCCTATAAGTATGGGGACGTCGTGGATAGATCCCATTAAGACCCATATTTAAACCGGTTGGTTGCCAAATGATGCTAATGAAGCATGAAAGTTGGCTGTTCGAGCACTAAGATACTCCTTGACAGATGGGATTTTGTATAAAAGATCTTATGTAGTTCCTTACTTAAGTTGTCTCAGGGCCGATGAGGCACGCTTGGCTCTTGAAGAAGTGCATGAAGGTATCTGTGGACAACACTTGGGGGGCAGAGCACTAGCTTATAAGATAACCCGTTTAGGCTTCTATTGGCCAGAAATGATGGCTAATGCCAAAGAGTATGTAAAGAAGTGTGACCGCTGTCAGAAGTATGCACCTATCGTTAGACAACCCCCTGAGATGCTGACCTCCATCAACTCACCCATCCCCTTTTCTATGTGAGGAATGGATATACTTGGGCCTTTCCCCATGGCCACGGCACAAAGGAAATTCCTGATTGTAGCCATTGATTATTTTACTAAGTGGATCGAAGCCAAGCCTTTGGACAAAATCACAACTAAGCAGGTTGCACAATTTATGTGGGAAAATATCATGTGCCGGTATAGAATTCCCCGCATCCTAGTCACTGACAATGGAACACAGTTCAACAATGAGGAATTCAAGAAATATTTTGAGGAGAACGAAATTGAAATATGATTCACCTCTGTGGCTCACCCGCAAACCAATGGGCAAGCGGAAGTGGCAAATCGAATAATCCTGGATGGACTAAAGAAGAGGATCGAGAAGTCGAGGAATAATTGGGTGGATGAAATACTCCCAATACTATGGGCCTATAGGACTATCTGTAGAGTCATGACTGGAGAAACTCCCTTTATGTTAGCATATGGGGCAGAAGCAGTTGTTCCTGTAGAAATATCAAATTCCTCTCCCAGGATTCAAGCTTTCAATGCTGAGGAAAATGAGGTAGGGCAAAGGTAAGCCCTGGATATAATCGACGAAGTACGAGATGAGGCACATGCGAAGATAGTGGAATATAAAAAAAAAGGCATTATTCTACTACAACCTGAGGGTTAAGGAAAGGTTCTTCAAGCAGGGTGACTTAGTCCTGAGGAAGGTGGAAGCTTCTGGTGTAGGGCAGAAAGGGAAACTTGCCCCAAATTGGGAGGGCCATACAAGGTCAAAAGTGTTCAAGGTAGAGGAACCTACAAACTTAAGACTATGGATGGTTTTGAAGTCCCGAGAACTTGGCATGCCCAAAACCTGAATATTTACTATGTGTCATTCGGTTGAGCACGATTCTCACTTGTCAAGATGACAAGTAGGTTGAAAAGCACCTTGAAGCTTTGCTTGCTTAGGATTTACATTTTTTAGCTTTATTTTGAGGTTTATTAAGACTTTTGTAAGGCATGAATCCCAACAATTTATGAAATCTAGAAAGTTTTTAGAATATGTTTGAATTCTAGTGGCAAGGCAAGAAAAATAAATGTGCTAGATAAAAACATAAAGTTCGATAAATAGAAATGGTTCAAGCAAAAAATACAAAGTTTGATAAATTAATTCTCAAAGATAAGAAAAAATAAATAAGCCACGTAGGGCTAGAGAAGCTCTAAGGAGCAGAGGTGCCCTCACCATCCATATCATCCTCTTCGCCGATCTCACTGGAAGTCTCAGTAGTCCCAGAGGAGGAAGAGCTATCATCTGCAGCAAGCCTAGAAGATGACTCAGGTGGAGGAAGAAGCGGGTCATGAGAGATACGATCCGAGATAACCAGTCGGGTGCGGAACCTCTGTAGCAAAGCCTCATCGTAAGGGCAAACATAGTCCACTGGGTTAATATCTGGGCAAGCCTCGTTCAAGGTCCCAAGGGTCGTGTCCCAGCCAGTCCTAAAAAACCCGGGGAACAATGAATCATCCCTCACCCTCATGGACTGGGTAAACTCATCCGAGTCCAAGTAGTTGTCAATCGCCTTGTCCTTCTCGGCCCTTAGGACAACCAGCTCAGCATTGGACTCTCCAAGCTCCTCCTCCTTGCGCATCAGCTTTCACTCTAAGGCGGCTTACTTCTTCTGCTGCTTTCTGAGGGCATTGTCAGCTTTGTCAGAAGCCCTCTTCCATGATTCAGCTTGCCTCACAGCGCCTTGGAAGTAGGCATTAGACTGAAATAAAATAATAAACGAAGAAATTATAACGCAAGAAAATGCTACAAGTAAAAAGAAAGAAAAATTTCAAGGAAGGGTCATACCGAGGCCAGGGACTGAGCTCTCATGAGCTTTATCCTCTCCAGGTTGGGGGTAGCAACCACATCAGTAAAGTCCTTGGGGGTTACGCCGTAGTAAGACCAATCCCAAGCGTCCTTTGTGGATCTAACCACGGTATCCCCTCGGCGGAACCCCCAAAGAGGCTGAAAGGCGCCCGTAGCAATAGAGACATGAGCAACAACAGTGATAGGGGCACTGTGGGCTTCAGCTCCCTCAGCTGGAACCTCCACCATGGGCTCCTTATGCTTCCTTAGGAAGCTAGGCTTCGTAGCCTTTCCTCGAATATCCAGACCCGCAAGGCGAGCCTTCTTCATCCTCATAGTCTCCTTAACGAGAGACACATTATCCTCGTTGATTTCCTTAGCAGCTGCAAAATAAGAGAAAAACAAAATAAGTGGTGTCAATAATGCATGAAAGAAAGTTAAAATGAGAAGGGAAGAAAAATACCCTGTTGAGAAATGGAGGATAGCCTCACGTGAATAAGAGAAAACTCCTCTAAAAGGGTCCAGCTAGTGGTAGCACCATCATCCCGAATAAGCTCATTATAAATGATAGTTTCCTCGGGGGTTAGGTGAATGGATTTGAGGCAACCATCACTAACCTTCTTGAAGGAAGATCTGAAGAGGCTGCCCCAGTCACCATTCTCCCACCTTAACCTGACAAAACTATTCCTCTAATGTTGGTTATTGTCGGGAATGGGGGCACTGTTAAAAATGTGCTTACACTTGGGCCTCTGTTTAATGTAGACCCAACCACAAATACTCGAAGAACTGTTATAACATTGGAAAATCTTACTAAAAACAGCTACATATAAGGGAAAACCTCCCCTAAGACAACAAACCATGAAACATAAAATGTTCCTCCGGGCGTTTGGAGGAAGCTGATATGGGTTAATTTGTAAATCAGCTAGGAGGTGAGGAATGAAGGGATGAAAAGGAAACCTAAGCCCAGCATCAAGGGCATCTGTGTAAACAAAAAGAGTATCGGGTTTCCAGTGGCAAGTACGATCGCCTCCGAAAACTGGAACTAGCCTAAGAGGAGGACGAACATTATAATGTGCGTTTAACTTATCATAATCTATATTATGCCATGTGTTGCAGTGATTGAAAGAGTCAAGATGTGCAGTTGAGGGATATTTGTCCCCCTAGTATTAATCATATCTAACAAAAACAAGTAAGAAGAGCGGATTTCGACATCCTTACCTCATTTCGAAGCAGTGGCAATCTTGGCCGCTCTCTCAGCACCTTTGTCTGCCATTAATGGAGAGTAAGGAAGACTTGAAAACTTAAAAAAAGGCCAGAAAATCCCTAGAGAGGGAGAAGTTTTGAAGGCTGGAGAGAAGAGAGTAGAGAATGTTTTGAGAGGAAATGAGGAGTGGAATGAGAAGTGTGGAGAGTCACACCCCGACTCTTATATAGGCACATGGAGGGCAAATTGGGCCTAAAAAGCCCATTTAGGCCCAAAAAAATGGAGAATTCTGGAAAGTTCTAGTAGATTTTGGAAGAATTCAAGTAAATTCTAGAAATAAATAGAGATTCTAGAAAAATCTGGAATTTGGGCTTAAAAATGAAGGCCCAACCCAAAATTTTATTGGGCCTAATGGTATGAAAAGCCTAGAGTAAGGGCCCATGACAGGTAACACAAATCTTTTGGGCCAAAAAAATATAATAAAAAACCTAGAAAAATCTTGAGCCCAAGGAAGCCCAGAACCAAAGAATAAGCCCAGAAAAGGGCCCAAATAATTGAAGTAAAGGGCCCAAATACAAAGGCCCGGGTAAAAAGGCCCAGGAATAAGGCCCAATATGTTTGAATAGGGTTAAATCAGGCCCATGAGCCAAAGCCCAGTTGAAAAAATGGGCCCAAAGAGGCAAAAGTTAAGATATAAGCCCAGAAAGTGGATGGGCCAAAAATTATAGATTATTATCCTGATCCAATTCGATCATAATTCCCATTAAAATCCTGATCGAATGCGTGAGGTCGAAAAAGCCTTCGACCAAGGCTAGAAAAAAGGGTTAATTCGGTCAAAATCTTAATTCCTGACCGAAAAGGGTCAGGAAGGAAATTTTTCGACCAGAAAATAACCCATAACTCCTGATCGAAAAATTCTGCTAAAAAATGCTGTCGACCAGGATAAAATGGAGACATATTTTGGTCAAAAAACAAGGAATCCTGACCGAAAGGATTAAAATCCTGATCGAAATGCAAAAAAAGGATAAAATCCTTGCCAAAAATCGACCATGTCTCTTTCTCGAAAACACCTCCTCGAAAGACCTGTCGACCAGAGTAAATTGAGGGTTAATTTGACCAGGATCCTGGTCAACAGGATTCCTGGTCGAACCAGGTATTAAAAAAAAGGAGAAAAAAGAGAAAAAAGGAAAAGAAAAAGAGAAAAGAAGGAAAAATGAGGGAAGAAAAATCCTCAAAAAATCAGAATTAATGGAAATTCCTTTTTCTGGAAAATATGAATATTCTCAGAAAAAAAAGGAATAAATCCAGAAATTAAATATTTTCTGGAAAATATGGATATTCTCAGAAAATAAGGAATATATCCAGAAATTAAAGGAAAAATCCCGGAAATTAAGGGAAAAATCCAGAAATTAAAGGAAAAATTCCAGAAATTAAGGGAAAATTCCAGAAAATTAAGGAAAAAATCCCAGAATTCAGGGAAAATTCCAGGAAATTAAGATAATTCCTAAATAATAGGGATTAAAGCAATCATTGTAAATTTGTAGGTCACTCCACACTTTACGCAAAAATGATACCCTGTAAGGGAACAAATGAACTTAACTTCTGTGACACCCAGTCACTGTTTCCCAAAAGTTGGGGGGTAAATGATAAGGAAGAAAATAATGCATGGGTATGTAATTAATGTTGCATTAATCATATCAGAATTGGGCCAACAGCTGGATCCATTTGAGAAGGCCCAAAACCCTGAATATTAATTAATTTCGTAATTAATTAATAAGGGATAAGTCAGCTGGTAAGATGATAAATCCTTGTAGATTGGCCTCTAAGGAGCCTGGTGGGATAAGGAATCAGCTTCCTACTTCTTAGGACTCCAAAGTCCATTCTAATTCTGAGACTTGACCACCAAGTCTCCTAACCCAAGTCGAATTCAAGGACTCCCAACATCTATATAAATGGACTCACCCCATCAATCAGAACTACATTTTTGACTTGATCCTTGACATACAGCAAGGTACGTAGGCATCTTGTAAGGCAGATCGAGTCACGAAACATAAGAGCAGTCAAATCGAGCCTCGAAGCTCACGTTCCCTAGTAATAAAGACAGCAATTAGTATACCTTAGTTTTTGATCCATAATAATATATAATAAAGTGCAACTGCAAGTATTCCTATGGCAACTGCTACAAAACTTGATCCTCATGAAGGTATAACGGTTGATGTCACAAGCTACAGATGTATGATTGGTTCCCTTTTATACCTAACTGCTAGTAGGACAGACATTATGTTTGCCACCTATTTGTGTGCAAGATTTCAGGCAAATCTAAGGGAGCCACATCTAATTGCAGTAAAGAGAATTTTCAGATACCTCAAGGGTACTGTTTCACTAGGACTTTGGTATGCAAGGGAAGCTGATTTTGCATTATGTGGTTACTCAGATGCTGATTTTGCTGGATGCAAAATAGACAGGAAGAGTACATCAGGAAGCTGTCAGTTTTTGGGAGGCAGATTAGTCTCATGGTTCAGCAAGAAGCATAAATCTATTTCTACTTCAACTGCTGAGGCTGAATATATTGCAGCTGGGAGTTGCTGTGGTCAGTTGTTATGGATGAGAAATCAACTCATGGACTATGGATTATCATTTTCAAAAATTCCTATTTATTGTGATAATCAAAGTGCTATTTCTATGACAGGAAATCCGGTACAACACTCTTTTACTAAACACATCAGTATCAGATATCACTTCATAAGAGAGCATATCATGGAACGAACCATAGAGCTTCATTTTGTTCCTACTGATCAGTAGTTGGCTAATATCTTCACAAAGCCATTACCTGAAGCAACATTTACAAAGCTTGTAAATGAACTTGGTATGGTTAGTTGGGACAAATAAATTCCTTTCAATTTATATTTGATCAAATCCTGATGTAGATTGATCAAATCTTGATATATTTCATCTACAACTACAAATTTCAAGACCATTAATTTCTAGTTAGTCAAGTTAAATCCAAACCACTACAAATCATTCTCTTGTTGTTGTGTAACTATCTAGCGGATCAAAATCCCTAGAACTTAATCTGAAATTGCTTTTAGCATTTGATCTTTTTATTGCAAAAATAGAAAAAGTTCATGTCAAATTTATTCTAGATTTGTTATAATCAATATTATATTAATCCCTTGTAAACGATACCATTATTGTAACACCTTTCAAGTTTAATAATAGTTTTATTTAACTTGAATTTTGTTTCACTTTTTTATTCCATATTAAATTTGATTAAACGGTATAGTTTATATTGAACCCCCCCTTCTACAAACATATTGGGACCTAACAGATGCTGAGATTCATGGATGGATTTACTGGATACAATCAGATCAAGATGCACAAGAACGAAATCCCAAAGGTATCATTCATCAATGACTTTGGTGTTTATTGTTATCTTGTTATGTCATTTGATCTCAAAAATGCAGGAGCCACCTCTCAAAGGTTGGTAAATAAAATTTTTAAGGATCTTATTGGAAAGATCATGGAAGTTTATATTGATGACATGTTAGTCAAGAGTCTAGTGAAGACTGACCATGTAACCCATTTGAGGGAAGCCTTTGAGGTCCTGAGATACCACAAGATGATGTTAAATCCTGCAAAGTGTGCTTTCGGAGTAGGATCTGGAAAAGTTTTGGGATTGATGGTCTCCAAGAGGGGAATCGAGGCCAATCCCGACAAAATAAAGGCAATCCTAGACATGGAACCACCAAAAACTATTAAAGATGTTCAAAAGCTCACTGGAAGAGTTGCAGCGTTGGGACGATTCATCTCCAAATATGGGGACAAGTGCTTGTCGTTCTTCAAGTCCTTAAAGAAGGTAAAGGATTTTGTATGGAGTGAGGAAAGACAGAAGGCATTCGAGGAATTAAAGAGGTATATGGCACAGGCCCCGTTGTTGGCCAAGCCAGCTCTGAAAGAAGTTTTATACATGTACTTGGCTATTTCAAGGAATGCCTTGAGCGCTATATTGGTTAAGGAGGAACTGAAAATCCATAAACCCGTATACTATGTCAGCAAAATTCTGAATGGAGCTGAGTTGAATTATTCAACTATTGAGAAGTTTGCTTTAGCCTTGGTAATGGCTTCAAGAAAGTTACGTCCTTACTTTCAGGCGCATCAAATTCAGGTTCTAACAAATCAGCCCCTGAGAAATGTCATTCATAGTCCCAAGGCTAGTGGGAGGTTGATCAAGTGGGCAATAGAGCTGGGAGAATTCAAGATCAAGTATAAGCCACGAACGGAAATAAAAGCCCAGGCATTGGCTGACTTCGTGGTCGAATGTACCATACCCAACCAAGAAGTCGGGGGGCAGGAAGATACCATACCTCAAGACAAGGAAGTTGATAAGGGGGACAAAGAAAAGGATGACAAGGAGAAGGAATATTGGGTTCCCTATTTGATGGGGCATCAAAAACAAATTCAAGTGGAGCAGGTTTGGTTTTACAAAGCCCCGATGGGTTCTTAATTGAATATGCTATGAAGTTAGACTTCCCGACCACAAACAATGAGGCCGAATATGAAGCTCTGATAGCTGGCCTTGGCTTAGCAGGAACATTTATAGTCAAGAACTTAATGGTCTGTGGAGACTCGAAGCAGGTCATATCCCAGGTAAAGGGAGAGTTTGAGGCAAGGGATGGTACGATGGCTAAGTATGTCCGCCTAGTAAGGGCTGTGATGACCCTCTTCGATGAATGCCATGTTGAGCACATTCCAAGGGAGGAAAATTCTAAGGCAGATGCATTATCAAAATTTGCTTCATCTATGATAGAGGAAAGTTCAGGAAGTGTATACTTCCGCGTTCTGAAGACACGGAGCATTGATGTTAAACTTGTAGCTCCTATAGGTATGGGGACGTCATGGATAGATCCCATTAAGACCCATATTCAAACCGCTTGATTGCCAAATGATGCTACTGAAGCATGAAAGTTGGCTGTTCAAGCACTAAGATACTCCTTGATAGATGGGATTTTGTATAAAAGATCTTATGTAGTTCCTTACTTAAGTTATCTCAGGGCCGATGAGGCACGCTTGGTTCTTGAAGAAGTGCATGAAGGTATCTGTGGACAACACTTGGGGGGCAGAGCACTAGCTCATAAGATAACCCGTTTAGGCTTCTATTGGCCAGAAATGATGGCTAATGCCAAAGAGTATGTAAAGAAGTGTGACCGCTGTCAGAAGTATGAACCTGTCGTTAGATAACCCCCCGAGATGCTGACCTCCATCAACTCACCCGTCCCCTTTGCTATGTGAGGAATGAATATACTTGGGCCTTTCCCCATGGCCACGACACAAAGGCAATTCCTGATTGTAGCCATTGATTATTTTACTAAGTGGATCGAAGCCAAGCCTTTGGACAAAATCACAACTAAGCAGGTTGCATAATTTCTGTGGGAAAATATCATAGTGCCGGTATAGAATTCCCCGCATCCTAGTCACTGACAATGGAACGCAGTTCAACAATGAGGAATTCAAGAAATATTTTGAGGAGAACGAAATTGAAATATGATTCACCTCTGTGGCTCACCCGCAAACCAATGGGCAAGCGGAAGTGGCAAATCGAATAATCCTGGATGGACTAAAGAAGAGGATCGAGAAGTCGAGGAATAATTGGGTGGATGAAATACTCCCAATACTATGGGCCTATAGGACTATCTGTAGAGTCACGACTAGAGAAACTCCCTTTATGTTAGCATATGGGGCAGAAGCAGTTGTTCCTGTAGAAATATCAAATTCCTCTCCCAGGATTCAAGCTTTCAATGCTGAGGAAAATGAGGTAGGGCAAAGGTAAGCCCTGGATATAATCGACGAAGTACGAGATGAGGCACATGCGAAGATAGTGGAATATAAAAAAAAAGGCATCATTCTACTACAACCTGAGGGTTAAGGAAAGGTTCTTCAAGCAGGGTGACTTAGTCCTGAGGAAGGTGGAAGCTTCTGGTGTAGGGCAGAAAGGGAAACTTGCCCCAAATTGGGAGGGCCATACAAGGTCAAAAGTGTTCAAGGTAGAGGAA
Source organism: Apium graveolens (assembly GCF_009905375.1). NCBI lineage: Eukaryota > Viridiplantae > Streptophyta > Magnoliopsida > Apiales > Apiaceae > Apium > Apium graveolens. The sequence continues at coordinate 52,998,442 of NC_133649.1, forward strand.
CCTACAAACTTGAGACTATGGATGGTTTTGAAGTCCCGAGAACTTGGCATGCCCAAAACCTGAATATTTACTATGTGTCGAATGGTTGAGCACGATTCTCACTTATCAAGATGACAAGTAGGTTGAAAAGCACCTTGAAGCTTTGCTTGCTTAGGATTTACATTTTTTAGCTTTATTTTGAGGTTTATTAAGACTTTTATAAGGGATGAATCCCAACAATTTATGAAATCTAGAAAGTTTTTAGAATATGTTTGAATTCTAGTGGCAAGGCAAGAAAAATAAATGTGCTAGATAAAAACATAAAGTTCGATAAATAGAAATGGTTCAAGCAAATAATACAAAGTCTGATAAATTAAGTCTCAAAGATAAGAAAATATAAATAAGCCACGTAGGGCTAGAGAAGCTCTAAGGAGCAGAGGTGCCCTCAGCATCCATATCATCCTCTTCTCCGATCTCACTGGAAGTCTCAGTAGTCCCAGAGAAGGAAGAGCTATCATCTACAGCAAGCCTGAAAGATGACTTAGGTGGAGGAAGAAGTAGGTCCTGAGGGATACGATCCGAGAAAACCAGTCGGGTGCGGAACCTCTGTAGTAAAGCCTCATCGTAAGGGCAAACATAGTCCACTGGGTTAATATCAAGGCAAGCCTCGTTCATGGTCCCAAGGGTCGTGTCCCAGCCAATCCTAAAAAACCCGGGGAACAATGAATCATCCCTCACCCTCATGGACTGGGTAAACTCCTCCGAGTCCAAGTAGTTGTCAATCGCCTTGTCCTTCTCGGCCCTTAGGACAACCAGCTCAGCATTGGACTCTCCAAGCTCCTCCTCCTTGCACATCAGCTTTCACTCCAAAGCGGCTTACTTCTTCTGCTGCTTTCTGAGGGCATTGTCATCTTTTAGGGTTACGCCATGGTAAGACCAATCCCAAGCGTTCTTTGTGGATCCAACCACGGTATCCCCTCGGCGGAACCCCCGAAAAGGCTGAAAGGCGCCCGTAGCAACAGAGACACGAGCAACAGCAGTGATAGGGGCACTTTGGGCTTCAGCTCCCTCAGCTGGAACCTCCACCATGGGCTCCTTATGCTTCCTTAGGAAGCTAGGCTCCGTAGCCTTTCCTCGAATATCGAGACCCGCAAGGCGAGCCTCCTTCATCCTCGCAGTCTCCTTAACGGGAGACACATTATCCTCGTTGATTTCCTTAGCAGCTGCAAAATAAGAGAAAAACAAAATAAGTGGTGTCAATAATGCATGAAAGAAAGTAAAAACGAGAAGGGAAGAAAAATACCCTGTTGAGAAATGGAGGATAGCCCCACGTGAATAAGAGAAAACTCCTCTAAAAGGGTCCAACTAGTGGTAGCACCATCATCCTGAATAAGCTCAATATAAATGATAGTTTCCTCGGGGGTTAGGTGAATGGATTTGAGGCAACCATCACTAACCTTTTCGAAGGAAGATCTGAAGAGGGTGCCCCAGTCACCATTCTCCCACCTTAACCTGACAAAACTATTCCTCCAATGTTGGTTATTGTCGGGAATGGAGGCACTGTTAAAAATGTGCTTACACTTGGGCCTCTGTTTAATGTAGACCCAACCACAAATACTCGAAGAACTGTTATAACATTGGAAAATTTTCCTAAAAACAGCTACAGATAAGGGAAAACCTCCCCTAAGACAACAAACCATAAAATATAAAATGTTCCTCCAGGCGTTTGGAGGAAGCTGACAGGGGTTAATTTGTAAATCAACTAGGAGGTGAGGAATGAAGGGATGAAAAGGAAACCTAAGCCCAGCATCAAGGGCATCCGTGTAAACAAAAAGAGTATCGGGTTTCCAGTGGCAAGTACGATCGCCACCGGAAACTGGAACTAGCCTAAGAGGAGGACGAACATTATAACCTGCGTTTAACTTATCGTAATCTATATTGTGCTATGTGTTGCAGTGATTGAAAGAGTCAAGATGTGCAGTTGAGGGATATTTGTCCCCCCTAATATTAATCATATCTAACAAAGACATGTAAGAAGAGCGGATTTCGACATCCTTACCTCGTTTCGAAGCAGAGGCAATCTTGGACGCTCTCTCAGCACCTTTGTCTGCCATTAATGGAGAGTAAGGAAGACTTGAAAACTTGAAAAAAGGCCAGAAAATCCCTAGAGAGGGAGAAGTTTTGAAGGCTGGAGAGAAGAGAGTAGAGAATGTTTTGAGAGGAAATGAGGAGTGGAATGAGAAGTGTGGAGAGTCACACCCCCTACTCTTATATAGGCACATGGAGGGCAAATTGAGCCTAAAAAAGCCCATTTAGGCCCAAAAATGGAGAATTCTGGAAAGTTCTAGTAGATTTTGGAAGAATTCAAGTAAATTCTAGAAACAAATAGAGATCCTAGAAAAATCTGGAATTTGGGCTTAAAAATAAAGGCCCAACCCAAAATTTTATTGGGCCTAAGGGTATAAAAAGCCCAGAGTAAGGGCCCATGAAAGGTAACACAAATCTTTTGGGCCTAAAAAAATATAATAAAAAACCTAGGAAATTCTTGAGCCCAAGGAAGCCCATAACCAAAGAATAAGCCCAGAAAAGGGCCCAAATAATTGAAGTTAAGGGCCCAAATACAAGGGCCCGGGTAAAAAGGCCCAGGAATAAGGCCCAATATGTTTTAATAGGGTTAAATCAGGCCCATGAGCCAAAGCCCAGTTGAAAAAATGGGCCCAAAAAGGCCAAAGTTAAGATATAAGCCTAGAAAGTGGATGGACCAAAAATTATAGATAATTATCCTGACCCAATTCGATCATAATTCCCATTAAAATCCTGATCGAATGCGTGAGGTCAAAAAAGCCTTCGACCAAGGCTAGAAAAAAGGGTTAATTTGGTCAAAATCTTAATTCCTGACCGAAAGGGTCAGGAAGGAAATTTTTCGACCAGAAAATAGCCCATAACTCCTGATCGAAAACTTCTGCTCAAAAATGCTGTCGACCAGGATAAAATGGAGGCATATTTTGGTCAAAAAATGAGGAATCCTGACCGAAAGGATTAAAATCCTGATCGAAATGCAAAAAAAAAAGAGGATAAAATCCTTGCCAAAAATCGACCAGGTCTCCTGCTCGAAAACACCTCCTGGAAAGACCTGTCGACTAGAGCAAATTGAGGGTTAATTTGACCAGGATCCTGGTCAAACAGGATTCCTGGTCGAACCAAGTATTAAAAAAAAGGAGAGAAAAGAGAAAAAGGGAAAAGAAAAAGAGAAAAGAAGGAAAAAATGAGGGAAGAAAAATCCTCAAAAAATCAGAATTAAAGGAAATTCCTTTTTCTGGAAAATATGAACATTCTCAGAAAAAAAGGAATAAATCCAGAAATTAAATATTTTCTGGAAAATATGGATATTCTCAGAAAATAAGGAATATATCCATAAATTAAAGGAAAAATCCCAAAAATTAAGGGAAAATCCAGAAATTAAAGGAAAAATTCCAGAAATTAAGGGAAAATTCCAGAAAATTAAGGAAAAAATCCTAGAATTCAGGGAAAATTCCATGAAATTAAGATAATTCCTAAATAATAGGGATTAAAGCAAATCATTGAAAATGTGTAGGTCGATCCACACTTTACGCAAAAATGATACCCTGTAAGGGAACAAATGAACTTTACTTCTGCGAAACCCAGTCACTATTTCCCAAAAGTTGGGGGGTAAATGATAGAGAAGAAAATAAGGCCTGGGTATGTAATTAATGTTGCATTAATCATATCAGAATTGGGCCAACAGCTGGACCCATTTGAGAAGGCCCAAAACCCTGAATATTAATTAATTTCGTAATTAATTAATAAGGGATAAGTCAGCTGGTAAGATGAGTCCTAGTGGAGAAATAAATCCTTGTAGATTGGCCTCTAAGGAGCCTGGTGGGATAAGGAATCAGCTTCCTACTTCTTAGGACTCCAAAGTCCATTCTAATTCTGAGACTTGACCACCAAGTCTCCTAACCCAAGTCCAATTCAAGGACTCCCAACATCTATATAAATGGACTCACCCCATCAATCAGAACTACATTTTTGACTTGATCTTTGACATACAGCAAGGTACGTAGGCATCTTGTAAGGCAGATCGAGTCATGAAACACAAGAGCAGTCAAATCGAGCCTCGAAGCTCAGGTTCCCTAGTAATAAACACAACAATTAGTATACCTTAGTTTTTGATCCATAATAATATATAATAAAGTGCAACTGCAAGTATTCCTATGGCAACTGCTACAAAACTTGATCCTCATGAAGGTACACCAGTTGATGTCACAAGCTACAGATGTATGATTGGTTCCCTTTTATACCTAATTGCTAGTAGGCCAGACATTATGTTTGCCACCTATTTGTGTGCAAGATTTCAGGCAAATCTAATTGTAGTAAAGAGAATTTTCAGATACCTCAAGGGTACTGTTTCACTAGGACTTTGGTATGCAAGGGAAGCTGATTTTGCATTATGTGGTTACTCAGATGCTGATTTTGCTGGATGCAAAATAGACATGAAGAGTATATCAGGAAGCTTTCAGTTTTTGGGAGGCAGATTAGTCTCATGGTTCAGCAAGAAGCATAAATCTATTTCTACTTCAACTGCTGAGGCTGAATATATTGCAGCTGGGAGTTGCTGTGCTCAGTTGTTATGGATGAGAAATCAGCTCATGGACTATGGATTATCATTTTCAAAAATTCCTATTTATTGTGATAATCAAAGTGCTATTGCTATGACAGGAAATCTGGTGCAACACTCTTTTACTAAACACATCAGTATCAGATATCACTTCATAAGAGAGCATATCATAGAACGAACCATAGAGCTTTATTTTGTTCCTACTGATCAGCAGTTGGCTGATATCTTCACAAAGCCATTACCTGAAGGAACATTTACAAAGCTTGTAAATGAACTTGGTATGGTTAGTTGGGACAAATAAATTCCTTTCAATTTATATTTGATCAAATCCTGATGTATATTGATCAAATCCTGATATGTCCTAAATGTTGTTTTAGATATTAAGCCAGAAATATTTGATGTATTTTATTTTATGCATAATGAATTAAGTGAATTTATTTGCTAAATGTGCATGTATGAATAAATATATCATTGTCATCATTATAAATCAGCCTAGGGAGACGCGCCTCACCAAGACATATTTTGGTTAAAACATTAAGTTAACTCTTCAGTTAATAATTGATCAGTCCTCTAGTCCCTTGATATTCCTTTGGTTATTTAACCGTCATTTCAGTTCAGTCATATCATCTCCTATTCTCACACAAAATGATCTTCTCTCTCTCATTTCTCACTATTTTCTCCTATCACAAAAATGGTTCTTTTCAACATGTTCATGAACTTTGAGAACTTCAACCTCGAGTTCAGTTGCGATGACTGACAGCAGGAATGGCACATCACTGCCATTCCCGATGAGGTGTGGAACTTGGTTCCACAGGAGATTCAGACATATCTCCTATTCTTTGAGATGGATTATCATCTCCATCTTGATCGCTTTGAAGAAGCACAGCGAGAGGCTCTTCTTCAGCAAGAACGGATCATCCGTTTGCTATGCTATTTGTCAATAGTAGGAGGAACTAATCAATATCAACAACCTTAGTTCTTTGACTAAGACTGTTAATGTTCATCTTCTTATAAGACTAGGACTATCTTGTAATATCTTTTGCACGTAATCCATAAATTTCATGAAATGTACTTTTATGATATATTAATGAAATTTCTTTTGATTGCAAGATTTAGTGTATACTTATTTCGCCATGTATGCATGTGAATGTTCTTTTTGAAGCCTGTTAATCTTTACATCATCCACTTAAAATGTATATCTTGATGATTATTTTGATTAAAATTGTGGTTTGCTAATAATTTGTGATGCTTTGACAAACAACTGTTGAATTCGAATCGACATACTTTGAGTTTGTCAAATCCTGATAGAAACGAGGTCTCAAATGCTGATGACAGGTCAGCACGTTCTAATTCAGATTATTAGTCTTAATTAATTTCTGAGTAGTTTTCTTGCTGTAATTAAGTGTCTCACTTAATTAATGGTTAATGGTGGATTATCTGATAAACAAATTTCTACAATTGTGTCGTGACATATCTTTATGTATTTTATCTTTAATTCCGCAATTTACTCCACCGTCAAACTCTATTACTCAGTAATAGTTACCTATCCAAAGTCAAATTCACTAAATTACCTTCTTCATATGAATGTGTTATACATACTCCAGAGTAGTAAAGGTATAAAACCAGAAGAAATTCTGTGACACAATTCATCATACACATTGTTTCATTATGTACATCTCACTTATACTCTCTCTCACAAGCTATACACATCATGACACCGTCTGAAGTTTCACCACTTTTCAGCCAAACCACAATCATTCATGGAAATACATTTGGTACTAACAATTACTTAGCTCTGCTTACACATCAACAACTACCATCATCTTTTCATGATATTCAGGATTTTCTACTTCAATGTACAATTAGATATGCTCTTACAAATCCTGTCAAGGTGTCATACAGGGCTGTCATGCAGGTATGGAATACAACTTTGGTAAACTCAACACTGGCTTTTATTTTGAATATGAGGGCAAAAGATATGAAGTTGATGCTGATATTCTGTTTCAAGCCTTGAGATTGCCTGCCCTTGATGGTGCTCTTGATACTCATACCACTGAGCAGCTGTTTGATATGCTAAGGACTTTAGGCTATGAAGGAGAAATCACAACTATTGGAAAACTGGCAAGGACTAAACTGAAAAGAGAATAGAACTTTTTCTTTGATTGCATCAGTAGGTGTTTCTTGAATAAGACAACAAATTTTAATGCTCTTCCATCCACATCTCTAAAAATTGGGTACTCTCTGAAAGAGATGTGTCCTAAGTCCAATCATGTATAATGATTTAGGAATAACTTTTATGTAATCTGTTTTGATTTCATTGATATTAATAAAAGACTTGTTTTGGTTTTATTGCGGGCTTTATCTATTTAAGTATTTAAATAAGATATACCATAGTTTAGAGTAAAGCTTTTTATGGATTATGATGAGATCATAATAATGAGACCTAAAAGATGATAACTCTAAACTTAAATATTTCCTGGTCGAAGGATTACTAACTGGTAATTAGTAATCCACAAAGATCGGTACATACTATGCTTGCTTCATTATGAAGGATATCTGTTCTCATAGACATTTGTGTGGTGACACTATAGCTAGTATGTAGGTGTTTATAATAGAATAAGTTCACTGAACATGACTCACACAGCAGAACAACTGATGGAGTTCACTCACGTGTCAGCAGTTGTTCATATAGTGATAGTTGTACAAGTATCCTTAGACTTGAGGTCATCATAGTCATCTTTTGTACACTGAACTATGCTTTGGTTTAGTTCTTAGTCTCCAGGAACAATTATAAGGGCTCTACCGGGTATAAGAATTTGTACATGAAGATAGTGTATGATCAATAAAGGATCTACACCTTCCAGTGAAGGAAGAGAATGTTCAATGCTGATCCACTTATGCTAGTTCAGGAATCTCTGGCCAGAGTGAATGAAATTAGAAAGGAGTTTCTAATTTACATTAAATAGAACTAAGCATAGTGAATGGGAAAGCAAATGATTAAATAAGATAGGCTTGGCACAAGTTCCATGCCTTGTATTTAATCGTGATATTGCAGGGTAGAAGGAATTGATTGTACGGTAACTACTCACTGAATAGGTTCTTGGTATTCTAAGCAGTGAATTCGTATTATCCGGATAATCGCAATATGCTGAGAAGTATCCCTCACGATGTAGAATAAATATGATTAATTTATTAATTAATCATATTTAATGAATTAGAGAATTTATATAAATAATGATAAAATAGTTTTATTAATATTTATTTCTACTACCGGCTTAATGTTGAACCTACAGGGTCACACCATAAAAGAGAATGATTTAATGGTGGATGAATTAATTAATAATGGCTGGTAATTATTTATTTGTGAAATAAATAATTAATTAGCAGATTTAATAATTGATTAAATGAGATTTAATTAATTCTTAATATTATTAATTAAAAATTTAATTTTGGAAATTAAATCAAGTGAGAGAATTATTTTTCTAAAGTGTTTAGAAAAGGGATTAATGATTAAAAGGTGTTTTAATTATTAGTTAATTGGTTAATAAGAATAATCAATTAAAGAGTTAATAATAATAATATTTTATGGAAAATTTTCAGCTGAAAATTTTGCCTATAAATATACTATTATAAACCCTATTTGCCTCAACCCAAATAATTAACCCTAATTCTAAAGTAGAATTAAAGGGAGGCAACTAATTCTCTCAACCTCTTCCTCCTCCATCACATTGTACTCTTGGTGGATACCGGTGGAGTGCTTCACACTTGAGGAGCAGCTGTTAGGGATTTCCGTTCATCATTCTTGGATCGCTATTAAAGACCTCCATCTTTCCATTAACATAAAGCTTCTTAAGGTAAACATACTGAACTACGAATTAAATATTATTTTTCGTATTGATCCTGCGGAGGGTTTCGGTTTTTTAAGATTTAAATTTACGTTTTCGTTGCGTTTATGTGCTAAAAACCCTTCATTGGCATCAGAGCTACTTGCGAAAAGTTTTTAATTCATTTATGTGTTTAACTGTTTTCGATATATGAGCATGTACGTGATTCGCCATGATTTGATGTTGATATAATATGCTTATATATGTATGGTTTTGAATATATGATATTCATGTGAGTTGTATAATCATAAGATGATTATGTAATCTGTATATATACTGATATATACATGATTTATGTTTGTTCTAATTATGAGAATCATATTAGATACGGATTCTGAACTGGCTGCTACAGATTTGTTGAAATCTGGGTCTGGTGTCCGATTTACGTAAACGAATACCCTATTCCATAGGTAAACGAGCGTCTGAACAAAAATGATAGAAAAAGCTATCAACGACTTGTCTGTAAGGCGTTTGACGTCGTTTCCTGTCCGTATACAGTGATTCTTGTTTTTCTGATTTGATTCTGATTTTTCTGATTTTTGTCATTTTTTTATGATTAGATCATGGATAATATGATATGTTAAGATCAGATTATGTGTTTTAACATGCTTTTATGTGTTGTATGAGCATGGTGGATGGTTATGGCCTTTCGACCTTAGTGTAATGGTTTTAGTTTTGGTTTTAAATACGACTTGCATGTCGTCAATCTTTGTAATCATAAATCTCGAATGTAACTCAAGTTATTCTTGTAAGTTCATTAGATTAGTTTTACTTTCAATCTATGTAATGTAATTGAAGACTCAAGAAGGCTATTCAATGGAGGTGATACAAAGAAGAAGACGAGGCATACAAGAAGTCTAAACGAAGAAGAAGACTTAAGTAATAAGTAGTTGTATTTTCCATCACCATATTAGATTGACCTTGATCTTTATCATGAGCTTGATATAGATCACATAGGATGGGGCCATAACCAAACACATTTACTTTATTGCACTTTACATTTACTTGTTTATTTAATTTTATATATGAGGTATATGCCTATGTTTACCATGCGATGATAGATTTAGGTGAACTTAAATCAATATAAGGCGTGCTCTAGAAAATCTAGAATATGAATCGTTTCTTGCCTTAACAATAATATTATGAATACAATCATGAGATTATTGTGTTTATGAAACACGTAATTAAATATGAATTTTCAATATTGAGAGAAAGGATGATTCTGTCAAAAGCAGATTTCTATCTGTAAGAAAGGGGTATTAAGTGACGCCTCTTGACAATGCTCCCCCCGATCTGGGAATCATCTGATTATCGATTATTGATTTGAAATATTTAATTTAAAAGGAAGAATCTCTTTATAATATGATTATGATTGTAACATAATATAATCCCTCTAAAATTAAATAATATCAAGTAGTAATTGGCCAATGACACAACGGGCTTGTGTCGGTCATAGCCTTCCAACATGGTAGAAAGTGGTTCTTATTTTTAAATCATTGTCGTTTCGTGCTATAGCCGAGGGCTTTGATTTCGAAATAAGAAATACTTGTCTATTACATAGAGATGTGTACATTGAATTAGAATCTAAAGGTCGTTACGTGCTACAGCCGTGGGCCGTTGGAGACTGATTCAATTGTACGAAATGTTGGGTTAGACTTGACTTAGAATATTGAGTTTGTCGTGCTAGAGCCGTGACTCAATTATTCAAGAGGCTAAAGTTTTATTAGGGAATAACATAATATGTAACTGACAAGAGTTGTCTGCCTATTGAACATAACATGATGTTTCGTGCTACAGGCGAGGTTGTGTGATGGAATGTAGGATCCCTATTCCCACTAGCATTATGAATGCTTAATTTTTCATGTAGGGTTGTATAAATTAGATAAACTAGTGGGAGCCACTTATGAATAAAGACCCGATTTATATAGTGTCTTGAAATGAAATGGAATATTTGCTAAGTGTTGTTATGTGTTCATCATTTACAGATTTACTATATTCGTTATGTCTTCTGCACTATCACTCTGGAGTATACTAGATGCTCACAAGTTGACTGGTCCTAATTTTGCTGACTGACTTCGAAACTTGAGAATTGTTCTTAGGGTTGAGAAGCTGGAATATGTGCTTGACACACCTAAGCCTACTGAACCTGCTAGTGATGCACATAATGATAAACATGTTGTGTATCATAAGTGGATAGATGATGCAAATGTTGCTCAATGCATCATGCTAGCTTCCATGAACATTGAGCTACAGAAGCAACATGAGCATATGGATGCTCACACTATCCTTATGCATCTACAAGAGTTGTATGATATGGCAGAGAGGACAGCTCGATATGAGATATCGAAGGAACTGTTCGGTTGTAGGATGTCTGAGGGATCATCTGTGAATGACCATGTACTTAAGATGATCAATTTGATTGAACATCTTGGACAACTTAGTTTTGCCATGGATGGGGAGCTGAGCCAAGACTTGGTCTTGCAATCACTTCCGAGTTCGTTCTCGCAGTTTGTTATGAACTTTCACATGAATAAGCTGGATGCCAGCCTTCCTGAATTTCATAACATGTTGAAGACTGCGGAATCGAATTTTCCCCTTAAGAAGAGTTCTGTTCTTCAAATTGGTGAAGGTTCCAATCCTAAGAAAAGGAAGAAGAACCCTTCCAAGAAGAAGAAAGTAGGTGAGAAAAAGCCGGTTCCATCAAAAGCTGAAGACCCCAAGAGCAAAGCTGTTTGCTTTCACTGTAACAAGGTGGGGCACTGGAAGAGGAACTACAAGGTTTACCTTGCAGAATTGAAGAAGAAGAAGGGTAGTGAGACTACCGATTCTGATTCAGGTATGTTCATGATCGAAGTTAATATGTCACTAAGTCAAATTTCTACTTCGGTATTAGATACCGCCTGTGGTTCTCATATTTGTAATTTGTTGCAGGGACTAAGGAGAAGTAGGACTCTTGAAAAAGAGGAGGTGATTCTACGGATGGGAAATGGAGCAAGAGTTGTTGCTGAAGCTGTAGGATCATTTCATTTACATATGCCTAAGGGCAAGACTATTGTTCTAAATAATTGTTATTCTGTTCCCTCGATTGTGAGGAATATTATTTCTATTCCATGTTAGACTTGGCTGGATTTTTGTTTGTTATTCAGAATAATAAATGTTCAATTCTTAGAGATAACGTTCTTTATGGAAGTGGTATTTTAAACAATGGTCTGTATGTATGTGACGTAGAGCATAATTTACTACAAATTGAACATACTAATAAAAGAAAAAGGGATGATGAAAATCTCACTTTCTTGTGGCACTGCGGACTTGGTCATATTAGTGAAAATAGACTGCGGACATTGCATAAGGAAGGGTTACTTGACCCCTTTGATTTTGAATCATATCCTACATGCTAGTCTTGTCTATTGGGTAAAATGACCAAATCTCCATTTAGTGGACATGGAGAGAGGGCTGCAGATTTGCTAGGATTGGTACACACAAATGTATGTGGACCAATGTCTACACAAGCCATGGGTGGATTTTCATACTTCATTGCTTTCATAGATGATCGATCTAGATTCAGATATGTGTATTTGATGAAACACAAGTCTGAAGCCTTTGAAAAGTTCAAAGAATATAAGTATGAAGTGGAGAAACAAACCAAACATATTATTATAACTCTTTGATCAGATCGAGGTGGTGAATACTTGAATGGAGAGTTTCTAGCTTATCTCAAAGAAAATGGTATAGTCTCCCAGTGGACTCCTCCATATACTCCACAGTTGAATGGGGTATCTGAAAGGAGAAATCGAACTTTGTTAGACATGGTTCGGTCCATGATGAGCTATGCGAATCTTCCAGTATTCCTGTGGGGTTATGCATTGGAAACCTCAACATATTTACTGAATAAGGTGCCTTCCAAATCTGTTCCTCAAACTCCATATGAGATATGGAAAGAAAGGAAACCGAGTCTTAAACACGTTAAGATTTGGGGATGTCCAGCTTATGTCAAGAAAGTTGACCCAGATAAGCTAGAATCTCGATCTGTAGAATGTAATTTTGTGGGATATCCTAAAGAGACTTTAGGGTATTACTTTTACACCGATCATCGGGTGTTTGTCTCCAGACATGCTACCTTCTTGGAAAGGCAGTTTATCCTTGAAGGAAACAGTGGGAGCAAAATTGAACTTGATGAAGTTCAAGAAGCACAAACTACTACGGATCAAGTGGAAACACCTGTTCAGACTGAACAACCTTCTGTGGAACAGCCCATTCGTAGGTCAGGGAGAGTGTCTCGCCAACCTGAGAGGTATTATGGCCTTGTCATTGAGAATGACAATAAGTTGTAAATCATTGATGATGACGACCCTGTGACCTATAATGAGGCTATGAGTAGTGTTGACTCAGAGAAATGGCATAGTGCCATGAAATTTGAAATGGAATCTATGTATACCAACCAAGTATGGACTCTGGTTGAGGCGCCTGAAGGTGTTAAGCCTATTGGGTGCAAGTGGGTATACAAAAGAAAGATTGGAGCAGATGGGCAGGTGGAGACCTATAAGGCCAGGCTCATGGCAAAAGGATTCAGACAAAGGCAAGGGATTGACTTTGATGAAACTATTTTGTCTGTAGCCCTGTTAAAATCAATTCGGATTTTGCTTGCGATTGATGTTTACTACGACTATGAGATCTGGCAAATAGACGTGAAAACGGACTTCCTCAATGGGAAACTTGAAGAGGAAGTGTATATGACATAGCCAGACGGTTTTCTTTCCAAGGGAAATGAACACCTAGTGTGTAAGCTGCTGCAAACCATATATGGTTTAAAGCAAGCTTCTCATAGATGGAACATCCGTTTTGATGAGACAATCAAAGAGTTTGGTTTTATCAAAAACATAGATGAATAATGTGTCTACAAAAAGGTTAGTGGGAGCGCGGTAACATTTCTTGTATTGTATTGAAAAATGAGACGTCAAGAGAGTTGACACACATAACAACGTAGCAGACCCACTCACAAAGCCACTTTCTCAAAGTCACTTTGATCGTCATAAAGACAAGATGGGTATTAGATACTAAAGTGATTGGCTTTAGTACAAGTGGGAGATTGAAAGAGATGTGTCCTAAGTCCAATCATGTATGATGATTTAGGAATAACTTTTATGTAATCTGTTTTAATTTCATTGATATTAATAAAAGACTTGTTTTGGTTTTATTACGGGCTTTATCTATTTAAGTGTTTAAATAAGATATACCATAGTTTAGAGTAAAGCTCTTTATGGATTATGATGAGATCAGAATAATGAGACCTAAAAGATGATAACTCTAAACTTAAATATTTCCTGGTTGAAGGATTACTAACTGGTAATTAGTAATCCACAAAGATCGGTACATACTATGCTTGCTTCATTATGAAGGATGTCTGTTCTCATAGACATTTGTGTGGTGACACTATAGCTAGTATGTAGGTGCTTATTATAGAATAAGTTCACTGAACATGACTCACACAGCTGAACAACTGATGGAGTTCAGTCACGTGTCAGCAGTTGTTCACATATTGATAGTTGTACAAGTATCCTTAGACTTGAGGTCATCATAATCATCTTGTGTACACTGAACTATGCTTTGGTTTAGTTCTTAGTCTCCAGGGACAATTATAAGGGCTCTACTGGGTATAGGAATTTGTACACGAAGATAGTGTATGATCAATAAAGGATCTACCCCTTCTAGTGAAGGAAGAGAATGTTCAATGCTGATCCACTTATGCTAGTTTAGGAATCTCTGGCCAGAGTGAATGAAATTAGAAAGGAGTTTCTAATTTACATTAAATAGAACTAAGCATAGTGAATGGGAAAGCAAATGATTAAATAAGATAGGCTTGACACAAGTTCCATGCCTTATATTTAATCGTGATATTGCAGGGTAGAAGGAATTGATTGTACAATAACTACTCACTGAATAGGTTCTTGGTATTCTAAGCAGTGAATTCGTATTATCCGGATAGTCGCGATATGCTGAGAAGTATCCCTCACGATGTAGAATAAATATGATTAATTTATTAATTAATCATATTTAATGAATTAGAGAATTTATATAAATAATGATAAAATAGTTTTTTTTTATTATTTATTTCTACTACCGGCTAAATATTGAACCTACAAGGTCACACCATAAAAGAGAATGATTTAATGGTGGAGGAATTAATTAATAATGGCTGGTAATTATTTATTTGTGAAATAAATAATTAATTAACAGATTTAATAATTGATTAAATGAGATTTAATTAATTCTTAATATTATTAATTAAGAATTTAATTTTGGAAATTAAATCAAATGAGAGAATTATTTTTGTAAAGTGTTTAGAAAAGGGATTAATGATTAAAAGGTGTTTTAATTATTAGTTAATTGGTTAATAAGAATAATCAATTAAAGGGTTAATAATAATAATATTTTATGGAAAATTTTCAGCTGAAAAGTTTGCTTAGAAATATACTATTATAAACCCTATTTGCCTCAACCCAAATAATTAATCCTAATTTTAAAGTAGAATAAGAGGGAGGCAACTAATTCTCTCAACCTCTTCCTCCTCCATCACATTATACTCTTGGTGGATATCGGTGGAGTGCTTCACACTTGCGGAGCAGCTGTTAAGGATTTTCGTTCATTGTTCTTGGATCGCTATTAAAGACCTCCATCTTTCCATTAACGTAAAGCTTCTTAAGGTAAACATATTGAACTACGAATTAAATATTATTTTTCGCTTGGATCCTGCGGAGGGTTTCAGTTTTTTAAGATTTAAATTTACATTTTCATTGCGTTTATGTGCTAAAACCTTTCACTCTCTTCTTTACTCTGGTAATTTTGATTATGGTAATACTATACTACAATTCATAATTGCTAGGAGAGTAGATGCTTCAAGAGAAATAAGGTATACTAGATTTCTACAACTGATTTTCAATTTTCTATGCCCTAATGTTATTTTTGATGATGATGAATTACTCCCTATTTTTCAAATTTCTAGAAAAGCTATCACTGATCATATTAAAAGGGATGAAAAGAATAAATTTTCTGGTCCTCCCTTTCTTCCTAGAGAGGTCAGGAAATTTATGTTAAGAAATAGACCTACTCCTACACAAGTGCCTGCAAATCCCGATGCTGGCACCTCTGTCACAGTTCCTGATGCTGAGAATCAAGAAACCACCCATCTTGTTTCTAACCCAAGCACTTCTTCTTCCAAACAGCAAACATTCCCAGCTTCTAAATTAGCATCCTCTGTTGTCTCTCAAAAAACATCAGTTGTAACAAAGAAAAGGTTGTTTAAGAAATCTGTCACATCTGGACAGAAAGCTAAACAAGCCTCACTGAGTGAGAGTGAGAAGAAAGAAGACTGCTTTCCCGTCAGGAAAAGAGGACTGATCATACAAGATGATTCTGACTCAAATGATCAGATGCCAATAGGGTCTTTGTCAAAAATCAAAAAATCCATTGATCAACATCCTGCTGACTTTGTTGACATTAATGGAACCAAGGAGCCAACTACTGATGCTAGTGCTCTGCTCGATAAGCTTTCAGTAATTGAAGCAACTGATGAACACAAGAAAACTGCAAATAGCCAGTTGAAAAGAAAAAGTGAAGAAGTAGTTGGATACATCGGAAAGAAGAAAAAGATTCAGCCTCTTGCCAAGGATATCAGTAAACAAGAAACTATGTCTCAAAGGGATTTAGCAACTACAACACATCCAGTCACACAAGAACCATCTTCTCAAAGGGAAGATACAGACACCGAGGCTGCACAAATTATTGTTAATATTGTTCAGAGTGATCTTCTTGCTGACTCTGTTCAACTACTACAGGAAAAGCAAACTCATCAGGAAATACTGTCAAAGGTGGATGCAATCATAAATGATCCTATCTTTGAGAAGAGCACACAAGAACCTTCACCAAGCATTGCTGAAGCAACTCACATTTCTCAGACTCTACAAGAACCATCAGTTCAAAGTACTGATGCTGGTCTCTCACCTTCTCCTGACAGATCAAATCCTGATATTACAATAGCTCCTACTCAGACTCATTCTTCAATTGAACTAGCTATTATTGATGATCCCCTACTAATCGCTAGTTTATAAAAGCATCCCGATGTGCTATTTGTTCTTCCACTATCCTCACTTCTACTTGAGGACTCACCTTCAGGTATTGCTAACTTCCTCATATATTCTCATGTTTGTATGATTATAAATAGTCTCTTCTTTGAGGTTACCTCTATTTATATGACAAGCATACAACTCTTCTCAGCCATCTCTTATTTCTTTGCTAAATGTGTGATTGAGCCTTTCTGTGAGACTGTGTGAAAATATCATATAAAAAATAATTTTTTTAGTGGCAGTCTCCTGTACCGGCAAAATGAGAGGTAGCTTTGAGACAAGAATCTTATAAGTTTTTCTTTACTTATAAAGTTTCTTCTATGAGAACAATATTACTCTTAAAAGTAATATATTGTGTGAGAAGTGATGAGATCACTTGAAAAGAACAGAGAGATTTAGGTGTTACC
The DNA here is from genome assembly GCF_009905375.1 of Apium graveolens. Taxonomy (NCBI): domain Eukaryota; kingdom Viridiplantae; phylum Streptophyta; class Magnoliopsida; order Apiales; family Apiaceae; genus Apium; species Apium graveolens. The sequence continues at coordinate 53,015,471 of NC_133649.1, forward strand.
ATATTTCTGTTTCAGGATCTCATCAGCCACATGCATCTCTTGCAAAGGGTTTGGATAAAGGCAAGGCAATTCTGCCTGATTCTGCAAATTCTTCTGGTGGGTTATCTGATTCTGATAATGACAGTGATGAGGATGATTCTGACACAGCTCAGCTTAAGTCTGCAATTGATGCATCTAAGAAGTCCAACGCTGGTTCTTCTTCACAATTCAATGTAAATCCTTCTTATTACAATGTTGATGTTGTACATTTTCGACAGACAAAATGGGATTATAAATAGAAACTTGCAAATACTTCTATCTCTTCTGCTGTTGGCCTGTAACATATTCATGGTGCCTATAATGAAATTCAAACTCATGATCTGAAGTTGCATCTTAAGACCACCATTATTTCTGTTAAAGGAATTCACTCTGATCTTGATGAAATGAAGAAGTCTCATGCTGCTGCCAAGGAGTAAATTAATGGATTTATGCTTCACACACCTACCTCGGCTGAATTCAAAAGTATGAAAAATACTATCATAGATGTTGTTGAATCTCAACACAGCATGGCCTCTAGACTTTCCTCCTTAGAAGATAAGGTCTCTTCTCTAGGTGACAAACTGGATGCTCTGTTTTCTCTTCTTTCAAATACTAATGTCAAAAAGGGGGAGAAGATAGTTGCTACAAAATGTACACCAGATTCTATTCAGACAAAGGATAAAGATATTGATGATGATGGTGATAAGAATAAGAATCCAGTTACAGATGTTCAAATTACTTCTACTGCTCAACAACCTCAACATTCCAAGAAGACTCATCCTTCAGGGTAAAGAAAGTCTACTGGTGCTCACAAAGCCAAGCACAAGACTACTGCCGGTGCTCCTGAGGATGATGATGTTACAATCTTTAATTTAGCAGATGCTAAGGGATTATTTTTTCCTTACATGCATAAGGAAACAGGTGAAGAGATTGTCTTATACTACAAAGACAAGAGGTTTGAGCAAAAGAATGCTAAGAGTGCTCTTGGGTATATAACTGAAGAATTTCCTGATCTAACACCTGAAGAAGAAGTTATGCAACAAAGGGAGTTAATGGCTTAAATTGAAGCTGAAGCTAATACTTCTAAAGGAAGAGGAAAAAGAGGCGAAAGATCTACAAGAGCTAGAGGAAGAGGAAGAGGAGGAAAAACTTCTAAATCAAGTCAAGTGACTGCATTTAACTCTACTTTTCTGAATTTTCTATCCAGAGAAGGTTATGTTCCTGTACAAGGACATGAAGGATATGAAGGAGATGAAGAAGTTCAGAAGCTAAAAGAGTTGATTATACCAAGGAAGAAAAGATCAGCCACTGACATTGATCAAGATGATACAACAAATCAGAATGTAACTCCTCATGCAGACACAAATCCTGAGGTAAAAGCAGAACCTGATGCTATGAACCTGATAGCTGATTTTGACTCTGATGAAAAAGAGATCGAAGCATTAAATGATTCAGCCCTTACTATAGCAGTCACTCCTCATATTTCAGAGGTTGATGAAAAAGAAAAGATTGCTAGAAGGAAAGTTGATAAAGCATGCAAATAATATTTGCTGAGAGTTTTAAAATCAAAGAGGGAGCTATGGCATAAAGAAAAAGGGAAGATTAATGATCAGTCTACAAGTTATGCTCCGTTCAGCAAGAATGATAGAAGATGGAAAGACATTGATACATTCGATTATCCTAAAGGGTTCAAGCATATTAAATCTGTGTCAGTAGGGTTAAGAGATTCTATTTCAGAACAGGAAGATGTTGATAAATCCATCAAGAAGCCTTTTTAGGTGGAATACAATAAAAAACTGAAACTTGTCAAATCTCGAACCAGAGGAGGCATTGGTCATTCTAATATGGAGATCTTAAGATCTGATCTGCTGGATACAAATACTCTGACAGAGAATCTTGGTGAAAGAATTTCTCCTTCACATCTTGAGAAAGTTGAAGCTGTGAAGATTGTTTATAGAAAGATAAATGATAATGATGTCAGAGATGAGATTCTGTACTTTTTCAGGGATGGTAAAGTAAAAGCTTTACATTGCAACAACTCTTAATAAAGACTGTGATAGAATTGAAATACATTCACTATCTTCTTAGAGTCGAATACAATGGTGACTATATTTCTGAGTACAGAACTTATACTGGTCAACAAATGAAGATGAAAAAGGGAGCTGCAATGCTAAAAGTTTTTCTCAACAGTCCTCAGTTATCCTTCAGTCCTGATCATGAAAGATGTGAGTTTAAGCTTCATGTTGATTGGTGATCTTGAGATAAATAAAAGCTCAATTTCTAAATTGAGATCAACTACCTATCAACTTGGAGAAGACACTGAAGAGAAGAAAGAGTTGAAGAAAAAGCTTGTTAAAGTCCTACGAGACAAGGAGGAAGAAAGATTGAAAAACTTTCTGGAAACAACTGTCAGTTATCTGAAGATACTGAAGTAAGCTTTACTCCTTGTACATTTTGTAGATTGGTTTTGGCATCATTGAGAATGTAATTTGTGCTTCATTACATTAAGCATAAATTGGGGGAGATTGTTACATATTGAATTCTCAGTGATCAGAAGGAGCTTAGGATCTGGCAGTTTGGTGTCATCAGTATTTGATGTGTCATCAGGATTTGACACATCATCAGCATTTGGATGTCATCAGTATTTGAAGACAGTCAGCTTAGAAGATTTGTTCTGTTCCTTGTATTGTGGAGTAGATAACTTTTACGTCTGAGTTATAGGACTTTATCTATTCAGTGGAAGATATGTATCAGTTTCAGTTAGCTTTTGATAATGCATATCTTAGTTTGATTTGTTGTTGTTGTGTATTATATAAACACAGTTTAGATCATCACATAGGGTATCGATCTCGAGTATCATTTGACCTAGCAGCTCTCAAGAACATCAGTATTTCTTGAGAGAGTTTTGTAACAGTTTTTATCAGATATATAAAAAGCTATTATATTTTATTACTTGTTCGAAATATTTATACAATTGTATCCAACCCCCCTTAAATAATTGTATCTTCACCAGGCAACAATTAAATTACTACACGCTATAAAGTTCTACAATATGTTCAACACTATACTTTTGTATATATTTTCCGCATAAAATTTATTCTGCGCTCTATTTATAAATACATTTTTTGTAAAATATTTATACTGCATGTTAAATTATATTTTTTATTTAAAGTATTGCACTATTAAGTCAAAATACTTACTTACAAGTGTATCCCTCACTTTCTTTCATTTCTACCGTAGGGTCTTATATAATCTAATGGAAGATAGGGTCTCCAATAATATAGGTCTTCATTGAACCTGTGTGTATGTTTATTTGCATATGGATATGCATGGGTGCTCAAATTAGAACCCTCAATATGGTGAGAAATGAGACCTAATCTCATTTCCATATTATTTCCATATAGATAAAATCATAGCCGCACATTATAATCTTAGATTTTATTTTTATTTTTATCCCTTTCATCCACCCACTCCTAATATATATATAATTACTAAGATCTTTAGATTATAAATATTCAATTTTGAATTTTATGTTATAGAGTGAAATACTTCTTTGTAAAAATAATAATTACAAATAAAATTGAATTACTTTTCATTTGAATGATATTTGTAAATATTAATCATAAAGTAATATGCCATATTTAATATTATAATTGAAAATCTTATAATATGAAAGTATCTTGTATAATATCTATAATATGAAACTATATATTTGTATTACAAAAAAAGTAACTTCGTATATTTATTAAAAAACTTAATACCTCTTTTGATTCATTTTTTTTCTTAATTACATATTGGATCACACTATATATTGCTTAACAATACGAAATGATATTGCAATCTATTACAATGCCTAAAATCGCTACATACACAAAGTGAAACATTTGTTCAGTCATCTGCAAAATGGAAAAGTTTACAATTCTATTTTTCACCATTCTTCTCTTTTCTGGTTCTTTATTTCTCCTATCCCTAGTTACATACCATAATGTAACAATTATTTATCATTATATGATCTAAAGTTTTTAGATTAAGACTGCGTTTCGCTAAAAATTATTGTTTATTTATAAAAAAAATTAAGGTAGATCTTGCACTATCCTAATATAGTCTCCTAACACTCATATCTTCACTCGTATTTTTAAGTCTCTCTCCATGTGTGAGTTTTATTGTAAACATATACTTATGTTATGTAATGAACCTGTGTTATTTTTATTTGATTTTTTTATTTGATACTATAATGAGATTAGGCTAGATTTTTTCAAAAAAAACTACACTTACAGATAGTAAATATAATAAGTAATTGCAAAAAAGTGAATATCACATATAAAAAGTTTTCAAATCCACATTTTCACTCGTAACAAAATCCGAATTTAATATGTTAATTCGAAAACCTAAGAGGTGCTCCGAAATAAAGATTAGTGTTTAAGCTCATACAAGGTAATTGATATTTGTTTAAATATTTACCTTTGCATCATAGGTTCAATTCATTTTAAAACCCTAATGGCGTTTCTTGAGTTTGTGAAACACTTAAATATAAGTAAGCTCATTTTGGAACAATATATGTTAGGAATTAAACCTGAATCTTGATTATAAGCAAATCACATGGAATAATCATGTTAAGTCGAATTGTAGCCTTTACTGGCTAACCATCCTAAGGGATGCCCATTGAGGGATTAGCCCATCGAGTGATGAGGTTTATTGTAACATTTCCTGTGAGATTCCTGTTATAGATAGTGATCCTGTTATTCATTCAGGAGTCATGTTGACTCAATGGATAATCTAGAATATGGTGGCTAATTATACATACTTCATTCCATGTAATTATGATAAAGTAAAGTGAGCTATCAACTGTTAAGTGAAGATACAACATCAACTGCTAACTATATCAACTCATTAATGGCTAATCCAAATGATGTCAAAGACTAAGAAGACACACAGAGCTGGTGATAATGACTTAAAAATGGTCAAATCATGAGTGTAACACATCACATCGATTGATGAGAATCTCAGTAAAGAAAATAGAAACCAACACAAACTTTGTATGTGATCTTGGAATTCGAAGTAAAAGAAACATTCTGTTTTCGTGTATGACAAATTGAAGTGATATTCAAAATAATATATCAAGATAAAATCTAGCCTCACTTGTCAAACCTCACAGGAAGGAATACTGAACAAATCTTGCTGGACCTAGAAGATTATGTTATGTATTGTCTAGCAAGCGTTGTAACTTGGTGGTATATAAACCAAGTTGTAGTAGTAGTATCACTTACGAAATAGATTTACAATCTCAGGTCCAAAAGAGAGATATCCCGTTTTGAGTGAAACACTGTAAATTGCAGCTGTGAGATTACTTTGTAATCGTAACACATTATTTCTTCAATATAGAGCTCAGGTGGCAAGTCAAAAAACAAACCACATGAAAATTTTGAATATATGTGCTCCCTTTTTATTTAAATTACTACACGCTATAAAGTTCTATAATATGTTCAGCACTATACTTTTGTATATATTTTTCGCATAATATTTATTCCGCGCTCTATTTATGAATACATTTTTTGTAAAATATTTATACTGCTTGTTAAATTATTTTTTTCATTTAAAGTATTGCACTATTAAGTCAAAATATTTATTTACAAGTATATCCCTCACTTTCTTTTATTTCTACCGTAGGGTCTTATATGATCTAAGGGTAGATAGGGTCTCCAATAATATAGGTCTTCACCGAACCTGTGTGTGTGTGTTTATTTGCATATGTATATGCATGGGTGCTCAAATTAGAACCCTCAATATGGTGAGATATGAGATCTAATCTCATTTACACATTATTTTTATATAGATAAAATTATAGCCGCACATTATAATCTTAGATTTTATTTAGATGTTTATCCCTTTCATCCACCCACTCCTAATATATATTTCTTACTAAGATCTTTAGATTATAATATTCAATTTTGAATTTTATGTTATAGAGTGAAATACTTCTTTGTAAAAATTATAATTACAAACAAAATTGACTTGCTTTTTGTTTGAATGATATTTGTAAATATTAATAACAAAATAATATACCATATTTAATATTATAATTGAAAATCTTATAATATGATAGTATCTTGTATAATATCTATAATATGAAAATATATATTTATATTACAAAAAACGTAACTTCGTATATTTATTTAAAAATTTAATACCTCTTCTGATTCATTTTTTTTTCTTAATTACATATTGGCTCACATTATATACTGCTTAAAAAAACAAAATGATATTGCAATCTATTAAAGTTCCTAAAATCGCTACGTAAAGAGAGTGAAACATTTGTTCAGTCTTCTGCAAAATGGAAAAGTTTACAATTCTATTTTTCACCGTCCTTCTCTTTTCAGGTTCTTTATTTCTCCTTTCCCCAGTTACATACCATAATCTAACAATTAATTATCATTATATAATCTAAAGTTGTTAGATTAGGATTGTGTTTCGCTAAAAAATATTGTTTATTTATAAAAAATAAGGTAGATCTTGCATTATCCTAATATAGTCTCCTAGCCCTCTTATCTTCACTCGTATTTTTAAGTCTCTCTCCATGTGTGAGTTTTATTGTAAACATATACTTATGTTATGCAATGAACCTGTGTTATTTTTATTTGATTTGCAGTGAGTTTAATGGTCCCTCAAGGAGAAGCAGCTGGTAATGTGTGCACAGCTGTAAAAATATATCCAAACACCAATTGCTTTTTGCCAGATTGTGTTTCTTGGTGCAAAGGAACATATTACGGCAAAGGAATCTGCACTGCTATTAACTGCACTTGTACTTACAAATGTTCATTCTCTTCTTCGTGTTCTACATTATCGATGAAATTTTACAATGTAATCGAATTATTATTAATTAATTGACTATTTCTTTAACATTGAATCTTTGAATGCTTTAACTTTTTGATGGGTGTTGATATAGTTGATTTATATACTTTTTACGAGGGATATTATAATATAACTTGCTAAGAATTTTCAAAAAAACCTTTATTTAGTGCAATAAAAATATTATCAAATAATATTTATTCTTAAATAAATTTATATTCACTATTCAATACGATAAATTATCAAACTAAAAATTTGTTTATGAGAATATATTCTCTTTTATTTGATATTATAATGAGATTAGGCTAGATTTTTTCAACAAAAAACTACACTTATAGATAGTAAATTTAATAAGTAATTGCAAAAAAGGTGAATATCACCTATAAAAAAATTTCAAATCCACATTTTCAGTCATAACAAAATATCAATTTAATATATTAGTTTGAAAACTTGCGAGGTGCTCCGAATCAAGATTTGTGTTTAAGCTCATATAAAGTAATTGATATTTATTTAAATATTTACCTTTGCATCATAGATTCGATTCATTTTAAAACCCTCATAGCGTTTCTTGAGTTTGTGAAACACCTACATATAGTTAAGCTCATTTTGGAACGATATATTATAGGAATTAAACCTGAATCTTGATTATAAGCAAATCATGTGTAATAATCAAGTTAAGTCGAATTGTAGCCTTTAATGGCTAACCATCATACGGGATACCCATTGAGGGAGTTGTCCATCGAGTGATGAGTTTATCGTAACATTTCCTGTGAGATTCCTGTTAAAGAGAGTGATCCTGTTATTCAGTCAGAAGTCATGTTAACTCAATGGGTAATCTAGAATATGGTGGCTAATTGTACACACTTGATTCCATGTAATTATGATAAAGTGAGCTATAAACTGTTAAGTGAAGATGCAACATCAACTGCTAACTACATCAACTTATTAACGGCTAATCCAATTGTTGTCAACGACTAAGGAGACACAAATAGCTGGTGATATTGACTTAACAATGGCACGTCGCATAAAATTGATGAGAATCTCAGTAAAGAAAATGGAAGCCAACACAAACGTTGCATGTGATCTTTGATTCTAAAGTAGAAGAAACATTCTATTTCCGTGCATGACAAATTGAAGGGATATTCAAAATAATATATCAAGATAAAATCTAGCCTCACTTGTCAAGCCTCACGAGAAGGAATGCAAAAGAACTCTTGCTAGACCTAGAACACTGTGTTATGTATTGTCTAGCAAGCGTTGTAACTTGGTGGTATATAAACCAAGTTGTAGTAGTAGTATCACTTAAGAAATAGATTAACAATCTTAGGAGCGAAAGAGAGATATTCAGTTTTGAGTGAAACACTGTAAATTACAGCTGTGAGATTACTTTATAATCGTAACACATTATTTCTTTAATGTAAAGCTCAAGTGGCAAGTCAAAAAATAAACTACATGAAAATTTTGAATATGTGTGCTCCCTTTTTAATTAAATTACTACACGCCATAAAGTTCTACAATATGTTCAACACTATACTTCTGTATATATTTTCCTTATAATATTCATTCCGCACTCTATTTATGAATACATTTTTTGTAAAATATTTCTACTGCATATTAAATTATATTTTTTATATAAAGTATTGCACTATTAAGTCAAAATATTTATTTACAAGTGTATACCTCACTTTCTTTCATTTCTACCGTAGGGTCTTATATAATCTAATGGTAGATAGGGTCTCTAATAATATAGGTCTTCACTGAACCTGTGTGTGTGTGTTTTATTTGCATATGGATATGCATGGATGCTCAAATTAGAACCCTCAATATGGTGATATATGAGATCTAATCTCATTTACATATTATTTCTATATAGATAAAATTATAGCCGCACATTATAATCTTAGATTTAATTTTTATTTTTATCCCTTTCATCCACCCACTCCTAATATATATTTCTTACTAATATCTTTACATTATAATATTCAATTTAAAATTTTATGTTACAGAATGAAATATTTCTTTGTAAAAATAATAATTACAAACAAAATTGACTTACCTTTCATTTGAATGATATTTCTAAATATTAATTACAAAATAATATGCCATATTTAATATTATAACTGAAAATCTTATAATATGAAAGTATCTTGTATAATATCTATAATATGAAAATATATGTTTGTATTAGAAAAAAAGTAACTTCATATATTTATTAAAAAAAATTAATACCTCTGTTGAATCATTTTTTTTCTTAATTACATATTGGCTCACACTATATATTGCTTAACAATACGAAATGATATCACAATTTGTTACAGTGCCTAAAATCGCTACATACACACTGTGAAACATTTGTTCAGTCTTCTGAAATGGAAAAGTTTACAATTCTATTTTTCACCATCCTTCTCTTTTCAGGTTCTTTATTTCTCCTTTCCCCAGTTACATACCATAATGTAACAATTATTTATCATTATTTATCTTACATCTGAAGTCAAACTTTATTACAAACTTTTAACACATACTAAGTCACACAAGTTCCAGTAGCTTATTTGATTTTAACCTGAAAACCTAGCTTGCACACTGGACTGGGGATCCTCGCCACCACAAGTTTCCTTCTTAACTGGAAAAGAACATAAACATATTCGCAAGAGTGAGCTAACTAGCTCAGCAAGTCACAATGAAAACACTGAGATTAAATAATGATCAATTGAAATGATATAGAGAATCAAGTTTCCTGATAAGTAATGATTAGAATTAGATATTCACTTTTATTTTAAAAACCAAGGTTAGGCTGGTGATCAGTCACTCACTAACCCCGAGCAAGGCTCCCAGCTTTGCTCTATATACTGGATTCAAGGCACACATTGGCCTATTATGACCACGAATCCGGTCCGACCACGAATCTGGTCCATATTTATAAACAATCCAATTCTATAATAATAACATGATAAACAATGTAATTCAATAAACTGAATCATAAACAACATTTATCTTGAAGCATAAGGTGATTCACAACACCATGAAGGTATAGCAAGATAAATCGAAAGATTGACTTTCAATCCAGGGAAAGAATCTGAGTGTAGAAGACCAATGGTTCACAGATTACAAGGAATGGTCTTCTGTTATACAAGGCATAAAGGTTTGTCTGTTAAGCAATCTCATATCAAGGATTAGTATGTGGTAGATTTGTATCTGTGGAGTAGTATCGGATATATGTGGTTCGTATCCAAGAATTCAATAATCAATGGTTTACAAGAAATCAGGCTTGCGGCTCAAGATCAATAAGAATCGGGGTTTAGGGTTAAGTACTTCAAAGTACTTACAATATAGAATAGGAACTACTGGGAATAATTGCAACATAATGAAAAGAGTTCAAAAGTACTCGTAATTATACTACAAGAAAGTTCAAGGACACTTTCCTTATCAATTCGCTTTCACTTTACTGACACTTGTCAATTGGTTCTCACTCACTGACCACTTGCTTTCCCTTTCTACGTCTCGCTTCATCTGTTAGACATCACATATACTTATCAACACTACTTCTCATCTCATTATATTCGATACAAGCTTCTATCTACCATTTGTTTCACCCAAATTCGACGTACGGATTAAAAGTTACAGCAAAAATAGTCAAACAACGTACATAAAATCATATTATACAGAAATCAGATCGCATATAGCACATAACACGTAAGATATTCAATCCAAATAATTTTTTCAAAGAAGATTCGGGGTTAAAATGATTTTCCAGGTATTTAATACGAATTTTTGAACATTTTTCGGAATTAAAACGGGCCTCCGAATCATTTTATAATTAAATAATACGGTTCGAACACCCGAATATGACTTTAAAATAATTTTATAATAATTATCGAGTTTTGAAAATAATTTTAAATAATATTTTAAAGCTCAAAACTATTTTTCGGAATTTTTAAATCCAAATAAATAATTAAATCTAATTAAATAATCAATTAAAATTAATTAATAACTAATTAAATTAATTAATCAATCAACATTTAAATTAATTGACTAATTAAATAATTAATTATCAACTAAAATTAAAATAATTAAATAATTAAGATTTATTTTGTAATTAAAAATAATTTTCAGAAAAGAATTAATGAATTTTTGAATTTTTAAAAATAATAAAAATCAATTTTCGAAAATTTTACAAAAGAAATTATAATTTTTGAAAATAAACAAAACAAAAATCCTGTTTTTATAAACTTCTGAAAGCACAGGGACTGGAATGAAAATATTGCAAAAGCTCGGGGGCCTGATTGCAATTTGGCACCGTCACCGTTTCCGGCCACCGCCGGAGAGTCGACGTGCCCAGAACTCGACAAAAACCTGCAGATCAGATGAACTAAACGAGACAAACTCGATATGCAAACAAAATCTTCTGAAACCTCGTCGTTTGGCCAGAATATCAACCGGGAAATCACGCCGCCACCTAGGATCAATTTTCCGGCGAGGCTTGATTTGGACAATCCATAAATCGTTTGTTAGCTAGCTATACATCATTTGATTTGTTTTTCCACGATCTACACAATCATGTAATCAATTTCATCTAATAACCCCTAACAAAAAAAATGCCTAATTTTCAATTAAGAACATTCAAACACATAAACCCTAGTTCTTCAATTCGAGAATCAAACAGCAATTTGAACATGTTATTGAACTCCAAATTAGTAATATAACATACCAAAATGACCAGGAAGAAAAGATCTACATGATTATGCCATCAAATCATATAAAAAATATCAAGAACAAACATTCCTAATTTAATCCATAAATAATTCGAAATAAAATATTTAAATTAGAAAAATACCTTGATTTCTGCACTAAATAGATGATTGATTCAGAAAGAGTTTTTCGAGAGATTCGTTTTGATATATTGCACGCCCGAATCGGAGTTCAATAACACCTTCGTTTGTGCGTTTGATTTTCAAGAACACAGTATTTTATTAGGATTTTCTCTGTGTTATACTGGTTTGTACTATCTGATTATGATTTTATTAGTAAAATGAAATAAGAAAAGGGCTATTAATATTTATGAAATATTAGTATGTTCTGGATCGTGTTGGATAGACAAATACATTTCTTAGCCGCTAGGTAACTATAAAAACGATCCTATCGGATAACGTTTTGGATAAGCATTATCCTGTTTTGGATAAGCATTATCCTGTTTTGGATAAACATCAAAGGATTTGGATAATTATTAAAATCGGGCTTTTATAAAACACTTTGTACGAAGACAATGTTATCGAAAAGGGTTATCGTATCGAAAATTTTGTGCACCGTAATCCGGATCGAAAAAGTCAAAACATGGAAAATTTCCGGAATTACCAGATTAGGTTAGGAAGGAGTTTTCGGAAGAGTTTCGGGTTGTAAAAACATAAAAACGGTTGAGGTTGGATGATTCCCGGCTTTATAAAATAATTTTGTAATTATTCAGAAAATAACTAATAAATTCATAAATCTATATAAAATCATATAATACTCCAAAAATTACCAGAAAAATACCTTAATGATCTATATTTTATTCTGGACATAATAAAATTAACATACCTAGACTTTACCACATATAAACATCCAAATAACCACACCAATTATCAAATAATTCACCAAAATTCACATAATAATCACATAATAATCATTTATTGATAAAAATAGTTACACGTCATGTCCCGGATATTACACTCTCTCCACATGTGAGTTTTATTGTAAATATATACTTATGTTATGTAATGAACCTGTGTTATTTTTATTTGATTTGCAGCGAGTTTAATGGCCCCTCAAGGAGATGCATCTGGTAATGTGTGCACAGCTATGAAAACATACCCAAACACCAATTGCTTTTTGCCAGATTGTGTTTCTTGGTGAAAAGGAACATATCACGACAAAGGAATCTGCACTGCTATTAACTGCACTTGTACTTACAAATGTTGATTCTCTTCTTTGTGTGCTACATTTTCGATGAAATTTTAAAATGTAATCGAATTATTATTAATTAGTGATATAGTTGGTTTATATACTTTTTACAAGGGATATTATAATATAGCATGATAAGAATTTTCAAAAAAACCATTATTCAATGCAATAAAAATATTATCAAAAAATATTTATTCTTAAATAAATTTATATTCACTATTCAGTACGACAAATTATCAAACTAAAAACTTGTTTATGAGAATATATTCTCTTTTATTTGATATTATAATGAGATTAGGCTAGATTTTTTCAAAAATAAAACTACACTTACAGATAGTAAATTTAATAAGTAATTGCAAAAAGGTGAATATCACCTATAAAAAACTTTTCAAATCCACATTTTCAGTCATAACAAAATCCGAATTTAATATATTAGTTTGAAAGAGCTACTCCAAATCAAGATTAGTGTTTAAGCTCATACATGGTAATTAATATTTGTTTAAATATTTTCCTTTGCATCATAAATTCGATTCATTTTAAAACCCCTCATTTTGTTTCTTGAGTTTGTGAAACACCTACATATAGTTAAGCCCATTTTGGAATGATATATATTAGGAATTAAACCTGAATCTTGATTATAAGCAAATCAAGTGGAATAATCATGTTAAGTCGAATTTTAGCCTTTAATGGCTAACCATCCTACGGGATACCCATTGAGGGAGTAGCCCATCGAGTGATGAGGTTTATTGTAACATTTCCTGTGAAATTTCTGTTATAGATAGTGTTCATGTTATTCATTTAAAAGTCATGTTAACTCAATGGATAATCTAGAATATGGTGGCTAATTGTACATACTTGATTCCATGTAATTATGGTAAAGTGAAGTGAGCTATAAAGTGTTAAGTGAAGATACAACATCAACTGCTAGCTACACCAACTCATTAACGACTAATCCAATTGTTGTCAACGACTAAGGATACACAAATAGTTGGTGTGGCGCCCCAAAACCTGGGGTCAGGAGTCTCGGAAGCCATGCTATCTAAACTCACACAACTCACACTACAATATGTAAATACTCACGCTTCACGACCCCACACTTATCACACACACACTTACATGTTATTGTCTTGGAAACGAACCATCATCACTAGAGTAATTTTATTACAACCCAAATATAATTAGTCTTACCGGGGAGTGACCTTTAGGTAAGGTTAGTCCGCCGGCCAAATATACGTTTCTTGTTTCTTATCTTACAAAAACCATACTTATAAATAAGCCGAACTATAAACAACTGAAAACTAATCCAACTTATTCTGACTACCTAAGGTACAACACCAAACAATCTACGGAATAGCTGGCCATTTCCTACCCGTTTCCTGGCTGTGGTTCTCATGGCAGGCATCTTGATTCACTGTTGTGTTGTGTCAATTTAAGAAAACAAGTGTGAGCTATAATGCTCAGCATAATAATGTACAGTATGGAAATGACTGTATGAAATCATCATATGTTATATATATGTTTTATTCAAAAATAGTTTTCCTTGGTGTTACACACCTTCTTACGAAAATAATTCTTTAAGGGGGCTTTTATAACCTGCGAATACCTTGATAGTAATCCCAGCACCTAGGCTTGGGTTACGGTATTGCATCTCAATTCCAATTGGAAGAATTTGGACATTCACTGGAGCCACCGCATACGATGATCAGTCGTACTATGGAAATAGTAACCTTTTCTACTAGTAGAAGGACGAAACCGTCATCTCTCGGGTATCACCCTGGCCGCATACAGGCTATGTGTCCTCATTTCGGGTATACACACACTTCGCAGGTCCATAGGTACATATTGTACCGTCTCCTACGGTACCAGTAGCCTATCCAATACATGAAGTACTTGGATTCTACCCCTCCCTTATCCTTTAGGAAATCCTATCATGTCTCGAGAACTCGAACCACATCGAAGTTCCTCCAAGCGTTTTGCTTGTTGAGAGGCATAGCTTTATTGTATATATATATAGGTACTTTCGAAAGTTTCGGAGGAAGTACTAAGGATGTGAGTTGACTGTTGTCAACAGATAATCAATAAGGGAAAAAGTTTCTCCTTGAAACTATATTCAAAATATTAATAAGTCGGGATAATATTCTCCGACGATCTGAAATTATTCGAATGATACTTCTAAATCAGAAAGTATGTTTTATACCAGGATCTATGAATTTTAAATCAATAATAATCCTGTAATAAATAATAACTAATTAAATAATAGTCTATAATTAATTAAATGATAATTGATATTAATCATACCTCGAATGAGTTTACTGTCTAAAAGATTTATTTAAATAATATTTCTCAACTAGTTTGTGTCTACATAATTAATAATCTATAACGATTAATCGGGTTTGAAGTAAATCAACGTTGGAGTATACTACTCCTATATAAAGGAATACGTATATAATATTTATTATCTGAACAATAAAATATAGTTGAGGGAATATGAACATTGGAAAATCATTTTAATAAAAGTTCGAGGTGTTTTAATGTTTCGTAAATGGACGAAGAGTCCCTTTAAAATGTACTATTATGGACTTATACCCGTCCTATAATATCTCCGGAATGATTTTCGGGTTTTATCTTAAATCCCGACTAATCCTCGGTCTTGTATAATACGTCACGCCTAAAGCAAAATAACATTTCACGATATATACTTATCGTACAACATCGCTATATTATGCAAAAATTCAACAACTACGTATCATGGCAAATAAGGTATTTAAGCGATGATAGTAAAACAATCCTTTCAAAACACAACAGTAAAAATGGAGTTGGGTTTGTAAACTTGCCTGGGTATCTCGAGGTGGAGGATGCTCTATGTTCCGCTCGGAAATCTATAACCATAAACACATTTCATTTCGTTAGGTTCCGTTCTAATTTATGGTATCTCGCACTTATGCGCTACTCATTTTGCACCCTCTCAACTCATACTACCCTCAACATTTCTTTTAAGTCATATTCACATTATGGTCACTTCATTTTCCTAATTACCTTGGGTTCATTCTCATTATCGTCGTCAGCTCCGCTTAAGGATTCTTGCGGTTTCTACTAGCGCGGTCTCGGCTCCGACATTTTTATAAAATTGAGAAATCATTATTTTTACTTGAAATTTTTATGTCAGTTAGGAAAATTAATATGTTACTCTCTGTAAAATTTCATGATTTATGAATACTTTTAAGTCTATCCTTCATATTTTCAAAGTTCGTAATTCGTAGCAGTTTTTGTCGCGTAAATCACTTTTACTAAAACGACCATAACTTTTGATCCGTAAATCGGAATCAAGCGATTCAAGTGCCTAAATGATCCTTATAACATTGTCTATCCTAAAAAAAGGGTATTTTTCAAGAATCTACAGTTTACAACTTCGGGACTTTCTGCAGAAACTTAAAGTTACGGTTTGTTGGTTTTAACGAAGTTACGTTTACGATCGGGGTTTCGTTTACACCCTAACTATCAACATAACCACCAAAAATAATCATATCATCATAAACATACAAAATCCTCTCAAGAACATCATGTTCTTGAGGCAAAAACAACCAACCTTAAATCTACTTAACTTAAACACCAAGATTTCATCAATACTACTTAGTAAGCTAGGTTTACTACCACATACTAAATGGATCTTAAAAATGAACCTTAAATAAAGTTGGGCCAAAGATTTTTACCTTTCTTGAAAGCTTGAGATGTGTTCTTGAGGATGGTGGAGGCTTGGAAGTGCTTGGTATGATTTTTACAACCTAAAACCACCATTGAAATCAAGAAGTCAAAGAGAGGTTACTATTCACACTATTCACTAGTGAGTTTCTTGAATTTATTCCACCCATCAAACCATTATAAAAAGAGATGAAAGAATTTTCTTACCTTAGTTTAGTTGCTAGGAGGCTTGGTAATTAATTGGGTGATTTTACAATAGCTTGAACTTGGAGTTTTGAATTCCAATTCTCCCTTTTTCTTCAATATAGCCGAATGGAACAAAAATGGGGATGCGGGTATTTATACTACTTGGTTGCTTCTCTTGGATGATTGGATAGGTTGCTTCTTGGAAGGTGACTTGATATCTTTGAAACTTGATTTCATTCTTCCTAGGATAGCATTCTAGGTTTATTCCTTGTTGCAAAATCCATGGACATATCTTTGTAGCTTGCTAGCTTACAAGCTAACTACAAGGTTAGCTTCCTTAGCTCACTATTTGCTAGCTAGCTTGGTCATCCTATGGTTAGCTCACTATTTTATGAATTAACCATGGTTACTTCCTTACCATGGTTTAGTTAGTGCATTACGTTTATTTAATCGTTTACGCGTTCGCTCGGTTACTTAAACGTTCTCCGTAATACTTACTCGTAATTGGTTCGCGATGTAATTCCTTTCGTATTTATTCCTTATATTTTTATTTATCCTACTTGAATATAAATCCGTAGGATTTTAATCTCGTAATTATATTGTGATTCCCGTAATCCTCGATAAGTCATAAATACGGTCGTTTTTCAAAGTTCGTTTTCTTCGAAAACTAATAGCGTTTACATACACTCATTTGGTACGTATAGTCGTAATATCAATTCCGAAACTCATTTTCTCATGCACTACATAGTGTGGGCTCAAAAGTTTTTCCCGTCTGTCAGGGTTACTATTCATTAAATGTTTTACAATGTCTCAAAAATTCGAGTTATTACAGCTGGTGATAGTGACTTAACAATGGTCAAATCCTGAGTCTAACACATCGCATGGATTGATGAAAATCTCAGTAAAGAAAATGGAAGCCAACACAAATATTGCATGTGATATTGGATTCTAAAGTAGAAGAAACCTTCTATTTTCGTGCATGACAAATTGAAGGGATATTCAAAATAATATATCAAGATAAAATTTAGCCTCACTTGTCAAGCCTCATGGGAAGGAATGCAGAAGAAATCTTGCTGGACCTAGAAGACTGTGTTATATATTGTCTAGCAAGCGTTATGTGTACTATCTTTTGAAAGCACTTTATGGATTGAAGCAAGCACCTAGAGCCTGGTATGATACCTTGTCAAAGTTTCTCTTAGAAAATCACTTCACAAGAGGTACTGTTGACAAAATTTTATTCTTTAGAAATGTTAATGGCTCTAGTATACTAGTTTAAATTTGTGTAGATGATATTATATTTGGCTTTACAGATGAAAATTTTTGGAAAAAGTTTGCCAAATTGATGCAAAGTAAGTATGAAATGAGCATGATGGGAGAACTAACTTACTTTCTTGGTTTACAAGTTAAGCAAGTTAGTGATGGAATATTCATTAGTCAACCTAAATATATTTATGATCTTTTAAAGAAGTTTGATCTAATGGATTGCACATCTGCAAAAACTCCCATGGTCACTGCAACTAAACTTGAATTAAACACTACTGAAAAGTCTGTGGATATTTCAAATTATAGAGGCATGGTTGGCTCACTTTTGTACTTAACAGCTAGTAGGCCAGATATAATGTTTGCTACTTGTCTTTGTGCTAGATTTCAGGATAATCCTTGAGAATCTCATTTAGTAGCTATTAAGAGAATTTTCAGATATCTCAAGGGAACACCAAAACTTTGCATTTGGTACCCTAGAGATTCTGGTTTTGATCTAACTAGTTTTTCAGATGCAGACTATGCAGGGTGAAAAATTATTAGAAAAAGCACTACATGAACTTGTCAATTTCTAGGAAACAAGCTAGTATCCTGGTTCAGTAAAAAGCAAAATTCAGTTTCTACTTCTACAGCTGAGGCTGAATATATTGCTGCTGGTAGTTGCTGTGCATAAATTCTATGGATGAAAAATCAATTGTTGGACTATGGTCTGTAAATGGACAGAATTCCTATTTTCTGTGAAAACACAAGTATAATTGCCATTACTGAATATCCCGTACAACATTCAAGAACAAAGCACATAGACATCAAGTATCACTTCATTAAGGAACATGTAATGAGTGGTACTATGAAACTTCCAACTTGTAGATATCTTTACCAAGCCACTTGATGAATCCACCTTTTCTAGGTTGGTAAGTGAGTTAAGTATGCTTAATTATTCTTAAATCATTTTTGATAACTTTGCAAGTTGAAATGCAGCCAGAGTAAAAGTTGATATTTCTTTTTCAAAGATAAAATTTTGGCTAAGTCAGAATTTATATCTCAACGGATGTTCATTATCCGTAGAAAATAAATATCTGTTGAATCACATCATCCGTCGAAGTATCAATTATTACTCTGGGTACTTTTATCATTATCCGTCGAATTGCACTCAATCCTAGTCGTTGATCTTGAGCATTATCCGTCAAATTTCCTTACAGCCTGTATGTATATTTCAACAGATAATCTTAGAATTTTGACAGTTTTCTTATTTTTAAATGGCTATTTTGGGCTATTTCGATTGGTTACTTTATTTTACTTTATTACTTTTGACAGTTTATTTCTAAGATGGTATAAAGCCAAATTCATTTTTATTCTTTTCTTTTATCATTCTCAAAGTAATTTCTCTAACTCTCTTCTTCCCCAAAGCAAATTCTCTCTTTCTGCAACTAAACTCAATCACAGCAATGGCCCCCGTAGTCAAGATCATGTCCTCAACTGGCTTTGTCTATGAAGAGAACAACTTTGTGGCTCTGGTGAACAAGCAGATTCCGGCGTCTGAAGATTATCACTAGATGATGGACTTCATAATGAATTGCAAATTGAATTATGCCATGCTTGAATCCCCAACCATTTACTGTGAAGTTGTTAAGGAAATTTTGACTACAGCAGTGTTCAACTCCAAGGAAAAGACTATTACCTTCACTCTCAAAGGTAATGAACACTGTGTGAACTGTGATGCTATTGAAAAATGCTTTAAATTGCCTGAAAATAACACACTTGCTCCACACACTGACACTTATATGAGTAGCATGCTAGTTTCTATGGGATATGCTCTTGATGCCACTAAGTTAGGTGATGTTAAGAAAATGGGTCTTAGAAAAGAATGGAGTTTTCTATGTGATTCATTTATAAAAGTATTTTCCGGTAAAATTAGCAATTTTGATGCTGTTACTTACTCACTTGTGCACATGCTTTATATGCTTCTTAGTGATAAGTACTTTAATTTTAGCACTTCTGTTATCTATGTGATAGGGAGTAAGTTAGGAGATATCAAAAAGAGGTCTAAGAATATTTATTATGCTATATTTTTCATGATGTTAGCTAATTTTATTACTGAGGACCTCTCCATTGAGAACCCAACAAACAAGTTAGATTGTCGAGTCTAGGAGAGGAGAATTATTGCTGACTTGAACATGGAAAATCTTCACAAGGATGTTACACTTGTGTACATGACAATCATGGAGTTGCCTCAGGTAAATGAGGTAAATGTTTCTGTCTCTACCACTACTTCTCAACCACCTGTTTCTTTGCCTTCAATTGTGGCAGTGGCATCTGTGAATGTGACCAAACAGATGCCTACCCAAGACACTAAACCAAAGGTTTCTAAATCCAAATCAAAGAAAGCCCCCTCTGGTTTCTCTCAAAAGAAATCAGTTGTAAAATCCACTAAACACCAAGAGGAGAGTGGGAAGGAGAGTGAGATTGGTGAGGGACAGGTTGAACATCAAAAAGGCCCTAAGAATAAGGCTGGAGAGGTGAGTGAATCCCATCCTAGCTACACTGTAGTTTCCAAACAAACTGCAGTGCTTAATAAGGACATTAGCTCATTGCTAGTTGCATCCTCCCAAAAGGATATAACTATTGAACAAAGCTCTCAGCCAAGAGCAGAGGCCAAAAGGGTAAAGGACACTAGCTCATCCCAAACTAATGCCAGAAAGAAGAAATCTAAACACATTGGGGATACACAGGGTGCACGCACAATGCCTACTGCAGTCAAAAACTCAGTACATGCACCTTTTCAAAGTCAGTTTGATGTGGCTCCAATAAATATGGAGTCACAACCAAAATCTTTAACAATAGAAGCACCAAACACACCAAACTCACCTACACAATCAGTGGATGTAGACATGATTCATACACCAATTCCTAATTCTCCATCTTTAACTCTCATGGAGGAGCAAAAAATCCAAGCAAGTGAGCATCATCTTTTAGATGATTTATTGGATCACTTGCCATTTCTTTCTGAGTCTACTGAAACATCTGTGCAAAATCTCAAATCAATCATCACAGATTTTACAGGATATTGTTCATCCATCGACAAATGATTGTATCTCTATGGATGTGCTTAACATCAGTCATCCACTTACACTTCAAACTACTGCTTCGACGGATGTTCCTCATCCGTTGATAATCACTGCACCACTTCAAATATCAACAATTGTCACAAGTGCAGATGATTTAGTAGTAGTACAATCACTCTTAGGACTGATGGAAGGGAGTGAATTGAGTGAGAGACTGAGTTGCTCTCAGGAAAAAGGAGAGGAAAAGAGAGAAATTATGCAAGCTATTTCTTCCAGCCTGGAAAAAGTGAGTGAGGGGAGTTCCACCTTGGTAGGTGAAGGTGAGGGTGTGAGGGTGGTGAGCCAAGGGGAGCCCTTGATGCAAGAAAATAGAGAAAATGAGAGAAATGCGGGTACATGAGATATAAGGATGGAAGCCATTGCTAGTGAGTCAATGAATGTCAGTGATGCAGAAAAGGAGAGACTATTTCAGCAAGAATATCAAGCTGTCATAGATTCTATCTTCTTGGATGCTGAGACATTTACTCATCCTATTTCAGCTTATCAAACTCTAACTGGACAGGGCAATGAGGATGCTGAAAGGATGCTCAACTTGGTGCACACTACTGCTTCTATGCAAAGGGTCAAGGATGCCATCACAGCCATGCCACCCACAGCTGGTGATGACATTAGTTATGGAACTAGTGATTCTGAGGATTTATTTGGTGATGAAGATGATGATGAAGGAGATTCAATAGACATAGGGGGAGATGTCAGCCCTATCTCAAGATCTAGCATGCCATCTTGGGAATTTTCCAAAGAATGTGATGAGCAACATTTGAAGTCTACTCTCTTTCATATCATTCAACAAACTCATACAGCTCTTCAAACTACAACCAATGCCAACACCAAGAAGCTACTTCAAGCTTATCTCAATTCTCTTCAACTGCACCAAATTTAATCTCTTCAACACAATCTGGATGTCACTGCAATTGAAACAGAGATTGATCAAGCCAAGAAGGATGTTTCTGAGAGATTGGATGCTAAATTTCCTAACACAACCCTGCTCGACATCAACAGACAACTAAGGAAAAACTCTAATCTTGCCAGCAAAGTGGATCCTTGGACACAAGACTCAAAACCTTGGAAGCTTTTATCACTGCAATCCATTTACATCAAGCTCAACAAACTCAGTTGCTTCAAAAGCTATTCGCTGCACAAACTTCTACCTCTACTCAACTTGATGCTAACAAAAAGGGGGAGAAAGACTCAATTGTTCCAGTTAGCCAAGATGAGCCAACAAGTGAGGGGGAGAATGTGCTTAACATACAAGTCAGCCAAGTAATTGTTCCAGAAATTACTTTTCCTAAGCCACCAGTCTTGGAAAATATTGATCTGATCCAGATAGCAACTGCTAAGTTGGAATCAAATGAAAAATTCAAAAAGCTTGATGTTGCAGCAGTTGAAAAGGAACTTGATGAAAAATAAAAGAAAATTGATGAAGAGATAGCAAAGAAGTTTGGTTCAATTGAGAAGAAAGACAAGGTCTTTTCTCACTTCTCTCAATTGAGACAAATTTCTGCAAATGAAATGAGTTTGGGTTCTTTGGAAAGGGGCCAACCTTCATGTATAAAGTCTCCAAAAGCCAACCTGATTTTGAAGTCCAAAAGAAATTATCCAAAGTCATCTGACAAAAATCCCTTGGACCTTGGGTTTGAGACTCCAAAGCCAGATGAAAAGAAGTGTTGACAAGGTCCATTGCATTCTTCAAAGATCCAACTGACTCAGTGCTAAAGAGAAGAATTGATAAGATCTACAAGAATAGGAAAGAAATCTGTGTGGTGGCTGGACACCCTCAATTTGCAGAAGCAAAGAAGGAAGAAAAGGAAAGAATCAAGCAAGAAAAGAAGCAAGCTGCTTTAGATGCTAAGAAACTCAAATAGAAGAAAATGCAAGCTGCTATAGTAGCCAAACTTCAACCTGTGAAAACTGCAACGGAGATTTCTGAAAAACAACCTGTGGTAGCTGAAAATCAAGATCAAAAAATGCACAAGGAACCTCAACAGAAAAGGAAGTTCAGATATAAAATCCTTCCCAAAAGAATGTTGAATTTTGATGATGACAAGATGGAAGATTACATTCCCAAACAGTCTACAACTTCAACTCAAACATCCAAGCCCTCAGAAGTGTAGGATGAATTTAAGGTGGATCCTACAAAGAACTTTCATGGTGAGCCAATAGTTCCCAAGGATGAGCCTATAGACTGGGATAGTTTGCCTCTTCATGAGCTTAATTTACCAATCTTCAACAAGCTAAAGAAGTCAAAGACAAGAGCAATCAAGAAGGTCAAGCCTGTAAAACTCAAAACTCAACCAACTGTCAGTAAGAGAGATCTTCTATATATCTGTGACATCAAGGAGTTTTCAGATATAAATCTTTACATGGATGAACTAGAAGAAGTGAGAGCAATTGATGCTCAAAGGAATCTCCCTGAAAGACGGGTGTTCAAGTACAAGGGTGGGAAAGAGAACATATGGCCCCTTCACAGGATTCTTCAAGAAAGCTGTTCTGTTTTGATAAAGATCTTCTCATCTTTCAAGAAAAAATTTGGATTCAATGTGACTGCCAAAAGAATGATTCTAAAGAAGATAGAAGAACTAAGGAGCAGCAAAGCCTCAAATGCACTCCCAATGACTCTATCAATTCCCTTCACAGGAAATAGAGTGCACTTGAGGCCTTATTGGCTGATGGATTTCATGGATGATAAAGGTGTTAGGAGATTCTTCAGGCTGGATGACCAATTGAGCATCTCAAGAAATGAGACTCTATTGGAAATACAAGAAAAGCTAGATTTATCAAATACTGAAGAACATGAATTTCACGAACAATGTTACGACCGATATTTCTAAACCTTATCTATATATAATTGTATATTTATAATTAAGATTTAAATTGCGTGGAATTATAAATGTGGGTGATCTATATGTTGAGTGCCTATAAATTAAGTGTTTAATGTATTAGTTTATATAAAAAATTTTGAAAGGAATATCTTATTATTTAGTATTTTTAAAATGATAATCAAAAGTATTTCAATCTATATGAAAAATCGATTTTTAAAAATCTTTTAACAACAAATTTTTAAATCTTATATCATTAAATTTCTAAAATTATAAGCTATTTTATAATATATATTTTGTGATTTATGGAAGTGCAATTATATTTATAGAAATTATTTTATATAGATTAGTTAATTTTTAATTTGCAATTTACTTAGTTGCCCATGCATGCATTTTGCTCCCAACACAAGATAAGGGCAAACTTGGAAATTCCAACCCCACTAACTACTACTTCACTAACCAAGTTACTTCTTTATCCTTGCATGTAAATTGTCACAAGCTTGCTAGAGGGTTGCTTTGGTCAATTCTCAATTCCACTCATATTTTAGTCAAATTAAAACCAAAAACCAAAGACAAGTGGGGATAATTCTCACCACCACATCACACTCACTCTCCCTCCTCTCCTCCCTTCTCCCTCTCTCGGCTCTCTCTCGGCCGAAGCCCCCTCCCCCCTTTTTCTCCTTCATTTTTCATTCAAACATCCACCCTCCATTAAGTAATCTCACTTCCCATATATTGATCATTTATAATCCATAGAGGTATGATGAAAAAAAAATCTATGTTTTAATCTTGCATGGTAGTGTTTTGTTAAACTCAAAGTGAACACCCTTGATTCTTGTGAATCTAAGGCTTTCACCATGAGATATATTATTATGGGGTTGAGAATGGCTAGACATGAGTGTGTCACACTTGTGCAAATGTTGTTTTCACCCTAATTCATTCGGCCATGACTTGTTAGGAGCTGAATGGATGGTGTTCTTGTTGCTTCGTTTGATTTTTGTGTGTTTATGTGATAATAGCTTGGATTTGGAAATAAAAACTTGATAAAACTCTTTGCATGCTAAGTGATCACATTAGTTATAGTTAATTCTAGGCTTGCATGTTGATTCTATGATGAAATTTATATGGAAACCATATTATTTTTGGCTTGTAAGTTCGAAAGCATGCATGTACAGGTTCAACTCATGATTTCCGAAAGTTCTTGATTATTTGGATTGATTTTTGTTAATGAACTCTAATTTCAGTTGAGTTGAGATATTAATTATGATTTGTGCTCCTTGTTATGTGATTTTGATTCCTATATATATGGAGGATTTAAGTTGTTATTTTTGAAATTGTGATGACTTGCAATTAGTATATTATATTGACTCATGTTCCGCTATATTGCACTTTAGGTAAGGATGATCTCCACTAAGCCAATAGTGTGTGTGGGAGTGTTAGTTCAGTAGGTTACCTTGGTTGAGGTTTATTTTGGGTTTTGGTTGATGTTTGGTTTGGTTTGTCAAGTGGGAAATCATGGTGGAAAGGGTACATTAAATTCTGCAGATTTTCAGTTTGGTAATATGAGGTTTAGGGTGAGATTTGACCTTGTCATTGTAATGCACTTTAAGGCCCAAGTCACCAGGAGCTAGTACTAGGGGTATACTTCAGATTCTAGATGTTTTTTAGAGGTTTGTAGGTTGTTTGGTCAGGTGCACGAGTGAAAACACTAAATCTGTCCAGCACGGAACAATTTTGCTGCAACCTCGAAATGAGGAGTTTTGATCATGTCATGGGTAGGCCCTCACTAGGCCTTGGTTGGCTTTAGTTAGAGGGAGTGCCAGAGGTGTTTTTCCAGCCATAGTTCATAGGAATTGAGTTAGAATCATGTGTCACAAGTTAGTGCAAGATAGGACACTTTTCTGTCTAGAAAACAGGGGAACCTCGGACTTTAAACTTAGGCCTAGGGAGGCCCAAGATAGGCCTTTGAGTCACACCAAGTCTGGGAGTTACCTTTTGATCAGAAGAGTTTAGTTTAGAAGTTTGGAAGGTAAAATTGAGGTGTAAGGGTGTCAATTGTACTCAAAAACCCATTGATGTCATCCTGAAATCACTATAATGAGCACATTCACTTAACATTTAGTTTAGAGAACTTATGAGTGAGGCCTAGGTTGACTATCATAGTTGTAAGATAGTATAAGGTCAGTAGAGTGTAGGGCCTAGGTCAGGGTCAATAGAAACTTGATGATTTAGAAAAGGCACTTTGAGTTATGAGGTCAATATTAGGAGTTTTGACTAGTTTAGTATAACTAAGTGACTTGAGTAAGTGGAGTGAGATCATCCAAGTTTAGTGATGCAATATAGTGTGTTGATGTATTATTATGTACTTAAATGTGTTATGTGTGCGTATGTGGCTATGTGAACTATTATGCTTATAAGGTAATTGTAAGCATGTATGTGTATATAGGCCTAAGTGCCAATGTGCGTAATTTCGGTTTATAATTAGGTTGAGTTGGTGAGAATATATTATAATGAGGTTATTATTATTATTTTTTGTAGGCTCTCGAGACGAGGGTAAACTTTCCATTAAAGTCGAGTAAAGCTCCCAGTTGCTCCTACCTGCCATTCAAGTCAAGCCTTGCTCAAGGCAAGTGTTTCAACCTACCTTTTTGTTTACACTGCAAGTGTGTGTTAACCTAGCTTTTACATGTGTCACAAGTTAGTGCAAGATAGGACACTTTTCTGTCTAGAAAACAGGGGAACCTCGGACTTTAAACTTAGGCCTAGGGAGGCCCAAGATAGGCCTTTGAGTCACACCAAGTCTGGGAGTTACCTTTTGATCAGAAGAGTTTAGTTTAGAAGTTTGGAAGGTAAAATTGAGGTGTAAGGGTGTCAATTGTACTCAAAAACCCATTGATGTCATCCTGAAATCACTATAATGAGCACATTCACTTAACATTTAGTTTAGAGAACTTATGAGTGAGGCCTAGGTTGACTATCATAGTTGTAAGATAGTATAAGGTCAGTAGAGTGTAGGGCCTAGGTCAGGGTCAATAGAAACTTGATGATTTAGAAAAGGCACTTTGAGTTATGAGGTCAATATTAGGAGTTTTGACTAGTTTAGTATAACTAAGTGACTTGAGTAAGTGGAGTGAGATCATCCAAGTTTAGTGATGCAATATAGTGTGTTGATGTATTATTATGTACTTAAATGTGTTATGTGTGCGTATGTGGCTATGTGAACTATTATGCTTATAAGGTAATTGTAAGCATGTATGTGTATATAGGCCTAAGTGCCAATGTGCGTAATTTCGGTTTATAATTAGGTTGAGTTGGTGAGAATATATTATAATGAGGTTATTATTATTATTTTTTGTAGGCTCTCGAGACGAGGGTAAACTTTCCATTAAAGTCGAGTAAAGCTCCCAGTTGCTCCTACCTGCCATTCAAGTCAAGCCTTGCTCAAGGCAAGTGTTTCAACCTACCTTTTTGTTTACACTGCAAGTGTGTGTTAACCCAGCTTTTATATATGATGCGAGTATTCTAATTCACCTTGGTATACATATATACATGATCCAAGTGTTTAAATTCTATCTTTCATATTATATGCAAGTGCCATGAACCCTCAAGTATCTATTGCAAATAGTTTAACTTTACTTGAAGATTGCTATGCAAGTAATTGAAAAGTCATACTATGCTAGTATACCAAAGTAATTGTGATGCTGAACCCTGTATAAGGTATACTCAGTTACCTTATCTTGACACCTAAAAGTCAGTTATTCCTTAAAGTTGTTCATGATTGCTTGATAACTCTATTCTTACCCCTAAACCATGATACCCTGTTATACCTTGAACTGATGCTTACCTTCTTTATACCTATGTCTTATCTGGAACCACTACATTGAACCTAGTTTGACTTAGTTCCTTTATACTATTCAATAACCCTGTTAAACCTAATTACCAAATCCCTTGTGATAGAAACTTGGCAATCCCATTTGATAAGGTATCAGTCTAGTTGATCACGGTCTAAAGATTTATTGAACGGAGTCCATGTGCTTCAAAATTGATCTAGAACCCTTGATAAAGATGTTCACTGTTTATGAAATTAACCGTCACTTGGCATCAGTTTTTTTAAAATGAAAAGTTAAAATTGGATTTTCAGTCCCAAAGGGGGACAAATGTTTTCTTTAAATAGTGGACCTGGACTGAGACGCAAGTCCTTTCCGCTTTTAAATTATAGGCTTAAAGGTTGCATAGGGATCCCATTAATGTTCTAAAACCCAGCGAGGTTCGGGATTACTTCACGGCTGATCACCGGCTGTAATCCGTAGCGTCATAAAATAGTTTTGGTAAAGAAATAGTTTTAATTATTTTGTTACAAATAAAAGATGCCATCACTCTGGAAGTTTATCTCTTGTTACTATATTGTTGAATCTTTCATTTCCATTGTTATTTTTTTTTGTTTATGTATATTATAGCACTTGTTGAGCATTTGGCTCACTACTTGCTTTCACCCTGATATTTCAGCTAGCAGATATGGTTAGATTCAAGCAGAAAGCATGTAAGACTTGTGATGCCGATTCGTATGTTCGAGCTCAGGTAGATTAGTGGTCGTTTTGTGTGAGGACTCGATATTGAAATCAGGTTATAATAGTTAATAGTATTGGGCTGTTCTAAACCCTAAACTGTAAGATCTTGGATTCAGTGTATTTATTTTCTTTTGTTAACTATTGTGATTATTCGTATAGTGTCTTTTGTTAAATTTGGGGTGTGACAAACAATTCCAAAATCAAATAGAAGAGAACAACAGGAAGCTTGGCAAGAAATCAAGACAATCAAGGAGATAGATCATATCTGCTCAGACTAGAGGAGCACCTTGAAAATGATTGTGAGAACTCTTTGTGCACTTTACTTTATTCAATTTTCAAATAAACTATAGCACTTACAATTTTTATCTACCATTATTCAATCTGTTTATTTAAGGGTGTTTTGTTATCATCAAGTATCTCTTAATTTATGGCTACAATTCTAGTAGACATAAATTGGGGGAGATTGTTAGGAATATGTTATGAACTTGATGATAAGTTAAACAAAATACCTTAGTAGATTTAACTTAGTGTTTTATAACTTTCAACAGATGATCATTTCAACATCCGTTGAAAGAGTAGCTTATGTACAATAAGATTAGTAGCACAATTCTGTATACTTAAATAGCTTAGTGAACTAGATCTTTGAGAAATATCTAAGTCATATTGACTACTAGATTGATATGCAAGATAGGTTGGTTAATTATAAATAGATGATGCCTTGAAATCTTGTATAAATGAAATGGAGTTAACTGTCAAGGAAATAGTCTCAACGGATGATTCTCAAAGCTTCAACGTAAGCTCAGATAAAACTTCAACGGATGATCTACAAAGCTTCAACGGATGATCAGCCAAAGTATCAATGGATGATCATCCACAGTTTTAACGGATGATTCAATGAAGTTCAACGGATGTTCAAATTCAAAAGAGCAGTTGATAGTGACTTGACAGTCACATGCGTTGATCGTATGTAATTGGAATATGGCAGCCTGTTAGTAGGATTTAGAGAACAAAGAAGCATTTCCATTTCCATGCTAAATTGAAGATATTCAGAGATGCTGGAAAGAGAAGTGAAGAAGTATGATATTAGACTAGATTCATTTTGTCTTATTAGTTTGCCTTTTTATCATGTATCTTGGTGATATATAAACCAAGAGTAGCAAGTAGAACAACTAACTGAGTAAGAATTATTTTCAGAGAGATAGAAAAATCTGTATCTGTTAAAAATCTCTTTGTAATTCTGTAAGTTCTCTTGTAAGCAGCTGTGTGCTATTCAAACATCACAGAGTTCTCATCTTTATATATATCTCTGGTGGATAAGTTCAAATCCACCAGAAAGTTTAAAGCCTTGTGTTTTATTGCTTTGTATTTTGATTTCTATTTTACTTTCATTCCGCACTTCGTGCAAAATCAAACACAGTTATATATCAAGTAAGAACATTCTTAAAATCAGAAAAAGAAGCCAGAATTACATTCAACCCCCCTTCTGTAATTCTTGTTGCATTGTTTGGGAATAACAAGTATCACTTAAGAAATAGATTTACAATCTCAGGAGCGAAAGAGAGATATCCTGTTTTGAGTGAAACACTGTAAATTGCACCTGTGAGATTGCTTTGTAATCGCAAAATTATTTCTTCAATGTAAAGCTCAGGTGGCAAGTCGAAAAACAAACCACATGAAAATTTTGAATATGTGTACTCCTTTTTTAATTAAATTACTACACGCTATAAAGTTCTACAATATGTTCAGCACTATACTTTTCTATATATTGTCCGCATGATATTTATTCCGAGCTCTATTTATGAATACATTTTTTGTAAGTTACTTATACTGCATGTTAAATTATATATTTATTTAAGTATTGCACTATTAAGCCAAAATATTTATTTACAAGTATATCCCTCACTTACTTTTATTTCTACCATAGGGTCTTATATAATCTAATGGTAGATACGGTCTCCAATAATATAGGTCTTCACTGAACCTGTGTGTCTGTGTCTATTTACATATGGATATGCATGGGTGCTCAAATTAGAACCCTCAATATGGTGAGATATGAGATCTAATCTCATTTATATATTATTTCTATATAGATAAAATTATAGCCGCACATTATAATCTTAGATTTCATTTTTTATTTTTATCCCTTTCATCCACCCACTCCTAATATATATTTCTCACTAAGATCTTTAGATTATAATATTCAATTTTGAATTTTATGTTTCAGAATGAAATACTTCTTTGTAAAAATAATAATTACAAACAAAATTGACTTACTTTTCATTTGAATAATATTTGTAAATATTAATTACAAAATAATATGCCATATTTAATATTATAATTGAAAATCTTATAATATGAAAGTATCTTGTATAATTTCTATAATATGAAAGTATATATTTGTGTATATATTTGTATTACAAAAAAAGTAACTTTGTATAATTATTAAAAAAATTTAATACCTCTTTTGATTCATTTTTTTTGTAATTACATTTTGGCTCACACTATATATTTCTTAACAATACGAAATGATATTGCAATCTATTATAGTGCCTAAAATTGCTACATACACACAATGAAACATTTGTTCAGTCATCTGCAAAATGAAAAAGTTTACAATTCTATTTTTCACCATCCTTCTATTTTCAGGTTCTTTATTTCTCCTTTCCCCAGTTACATACCATAATTTAACAATTATTTATCATTATATGTTCTAGAGTTATTAGATTAATATTGTGTTTCGCTAAAAAAAGTTGTTTATTTATAAAAAATTAAGGTAGATCTTGCATTATCCTAATATAGTCTCCTAGCCCTCATATCTTCACTTGTATTTTTAAATCTCTCTCCATGTGTGAGTTTTATTGTAAACATATACTTATGTTATATAATGAACCTGTGTTATTTTAATTTGATTTGCAGTGAGTTTAATGGCCCCTCAAGTAGAAGCAGGGGCAGAACCAGGAATCTAACATGGGGGGACCAAAATAAATAAAAGTAGAAAACATACCGATTTATTTGAGATGTGCACCTTTCTTTGATCAAATAAAAAGAATCAATGATCTCCTCGACAGAAATGGTCTCCGCAATCTCCTTTTCAATACACACTATCAAATAATTCCTAAGAAATGCATCTTCCATTCGATTGCGAAGACTTGTTTTCACAATTTTCATAGCAGAAAAAGCTCGTTCAGATGTTGCAGTAGATGCTGAAAGAGTCAAGACAAGCCTTAATAATCTATCAACTAATGGATACATGTCAGCTTTCCTAGTAGTTACCAATCCATGACATAAATCACCAAGAGTAGACAGATTCTTCAAATCTGGATAATTTGGAACATCTAACCCATAATGTTATAGTTTACACTGTAGATGGATTTTTTCATCTCCCAAAAAATCTTCTGGATAAAACTTTTCAGCTAACTTGCAAATGTTCTCTATGTTGAAAGACCTGTAACCATCCCTAGGATTTAGTGATGCACTTAAAATGAGAAGCTCCGTCACTTATTCACTGAATCTATTGTTTAGCTCCCGTAATTGTTGATCTGTGGCAACTTTAAAGATTTCTACTCGGTAATGATGTTCCATTGTCACCATTTGCTTTTGTTTTCCTTGTCGACGAAGAGATTTAAGCACATCAAAGTAGGGAGCATTCATATCTGGAATCAAGATAGTATGTCGTTCACAAAATAATCTCAGTATTAACGAATTGAAATCAATAATTTCATCAGTGTTCTCAGAATCAATACCTTCATTAACAATCTCTGGATTTTGAGGATTTTGCTCGGAGTTTCTGTTTATCCCACCAAAAATCAGAGGCTCAACTCCATCTCCAGTGACTTCAATTGAGGCGGCAGAAGGTTCTTCATCTTCACAAGTAGTTGTTTGCTTCTTCTTGGGTTGAAAATAGGATGTAATCTCTTTTCTCTTACTCATATTTATGGATTAGATGGAAAGGTAGAGTAGATAAAGAGAGATGATATTAGGGATTGTAATTTTGTAACTTGTATGTATAGTGTGTATTGGGGGTTTTGGGACCGGAGCAGAACAACTGAACAAGTATGTTCTGTTTTTAGACTTTAGTTTTAAACATCTTTTTTTTTGTTTCAAATTGTACTATCTTTATCTTATATGTGTATTTATTAATTATTAAGATTAATGAACAAATTCCATGATTTCCATCTAATCAATATTATTTTGAATGAAATAATTAACAAAATCAATAAAATTTTGTATAATCAATTCTCAATTTCAATTTTTTTTTTAAATCTAGGGGGATCAAAAAAATTTTTGATAGTAAATTTTAAAATTTTATATTAAAATTTTGGGGTTATTCCGCAGTTGGCGGGGACCGGGGTTCCCTTCGGTCCCCCTAGTTCCTCCCCTGAGTAGAAGCAGCTGGTAATGTGTGCATGGCTGTGAAAACATACCCAAACACCAATTGCTTTTTGCCAGATTGTGTTTCTTGGTGAAAAGGAACATATCACGGCAAAGGAACCTGCACTGCTATTAACTGCACTTGTACTTACAAATGCTGATTCTCTTCTTTGTGTTCTAAATTTTCGATGAAATTTTATAATGTAATCAAATATTATTATTAATTAATTATTTTTTTAACATTGAATCTTTGAATGCATAAAAGTTTTAATAGGTGTTGATATGGTTTTTTTATATACGTTTTACAAGGGATATTATAATATAGCATGATAAAAATTTTCTAAAAAACCTTTATTCTGTCCAATAAAAATATTATCAAAAAATATTTATACTAAAATAAATTTATATTCACTATTCAATACGACAAATTATCAAACTAAAAACTTTTTTATGAGAATATTTTTTCTTTTATTTGATATTATAATGAGATTAGGCTAGATTTTTTCAAAAAAAAACTACACTTACAGATTGTAAATTTAATAAGTAATTGCAAAAAAAGTGAATATCACATATAAAAAATTTTCAAATCCACATTTTCAGTCATAACAAAATCCGAATTTAATATATTAGTTTGAAAACTTGTGAGGTGCTCCAAATCAAGATTAGTGTTTAAGCTCATACAAAGTAATTGATATTTGTTTAAATATTTACCTTTGCATCATAGATTCGATTCATTTTAAAACCCTCATGGCATTTCTTGAGTTTGTGAAACACCTACATATAGTTAAGCTCATTTTAGAATGATATATGTTAGGAATTAAATCTGAATCTTGATTATAAGCAAATCAGAGGGCATAATTATGTTAGGTCGAATTGTAGCGTTTAATGGATAACCATCCTAAGGGATACCAATTGAGGGAGTAGCCCATCGACTGATGAGGTTGATTGTAACATTTCCTGTGAGATTCCTGTTATAGATAGTGATCCTGTTTTTCATTCAGAAGTCTTGTTGACTCAATGTATAATCTAAAATATGGTGGATAATTGTATATATTTGATTCCATGTAATTCTGATAAAGTGAAGTGAGCTATCAACTGTTATGAGCTATCAACGGCTAATCCAAATGTTGTCAAAGATTAAGGAGACACAAAGAGCTCGTGATAGTGACTTAAAAATGGTCAAATCATGGTGTAACACATCACATGGATTGATGAGAATCTCAGTAAAGAAAATGAAAACCAACACACACTTTGCATGTGATCTTGGATTCCAAAGTAGAAGAAATATTCTGTTTCCGTGCATGACAAATTGAAGGTATATTCAAAATAATATATCAAGATAAAATCTAGCCTCACTTGTCAAGCCTCACGGGAAGGATTGCAGAAGAAATCTTGCTGGACCTAGAAGATTGTGTTATGTATTGTCTAGAAAGCGTTGTAACTTGGTGGTATATAAACCAAGTTGTAGCAGTAATATCACTTAAGAAATAGATTTAAAATCTCAGGTGCGAAAGAGAGATATCCCGTTTTGAGTGAAACACTGTAAATTGCAGCTGTGAGATTACTTTGTAATCGTAACATATTATTTTTTCAATGTAAAGCTTAGGTGGCAAGTCGAAAAATAAACCACATGAAAATTTTTAATGTACGTGCTCCCTTTTTAATTAAAATACTATACGCTATAAAGTTTTACAATATGTTTATCACTATATTTTTGTATATATTTTCCATATAATATTTATTTCACGCTCTATTTATGAATATATTTTTTGTAAAATACTTAAATTGCATGTTAAATTATATTATTTATTTAAAGTATTGCATTATTAAGTCAAAATCCATCACTTTCTTTCATTTCTACCGTAGGGTCTTATATAATCTAATGGTTGGGTCTCTAATAATATAGGTCTTCACTGAACCTATGTGTGTGTTTATTTGCATATGTATATGCATGGGTGCTCAAATTAGAACCCTCAATATGGTGAGATATGAGATATAATCTCATTTACACATTATTCTATATAGATAAAATTATAGCCGCTCATTATAATCTTAGATTTCATTTTTATTTTTATCCCTTTCATCCACCCACTCATAATATCTATTTTATTACTAAGATCTTTAGATTATAATATTCAATTTTGAATTTTATATAACATAGTGAATACTTCTTTGTAAAAATTGTAATTACAAACAAAATTGACTTACTTTTTGTTTAAATGATTTGTAAATATTAAATACAAAATAATATACCATATTTAATATTAAAATTAAAAATCTTATGATACGAAAGTATCTTGTATCATATCTATAATATGAAAGTATATATTTGTATTAAAAAAAAAGTAACTTCGTATATTTATTAAAACATTTAATACCTCTTTTGATTCTTTTTTTCCTTAATTACATATTGGCTCACACTATATATTGCTTAACAAAACAAAATGATATTGCAATCTCTTACAGTGCCTAAAATCGCTACGTACACCCAGTAAAACATTTGTTCAGTCATCTGCAAAATGGAAAAGTTTACAATTTTATTTTTCACCGTCCTTCTCTTTTCAGGTTCTTTGTTTCTCCTTTCCCCGGTTACATACCATAATGTAACAATTTTTTATAATTATATAATCTAAAATTATTAGATTAGGATTGTGTTTCGCTAAAAATTATTGTTTATTTATAAAAAAATAAGGTAGATCTTGCATTATCCTAATATAGTCTCCTAGCCCTCATATCTTCACTCATATTTTTAAGTCTCTCTCCATCTGTGAGTTTTATTGTAAACATATAC
The DNA here is from genome assembly GCF_009905375.1 of Apium graveolens. Classification (NCBI taxonomy): domain Eukaryota; kingdom Viridiplantae; phylum Streptophyta; class Magnoliopsida; order Apiales; family Apiaceae; genus Apium; species Apium graveolens. The sequence continues at coordinate 53,051,082 of NC_133649.1, forward strand.
TTATGTTATGTAATGAACCTGTGTTATTTTAATTTGATTCGCAGTGAGTTTAATGGTCCCTCAAGGAGAAGCAGCTGGTAATGTGTGCACAGCCGTGAAAACATACCCAAACACCAATTGCTTTTTGCCAGATTGTGTTTCTTGGTGCAAAGGAACATATCACGGCAAAGGAATCTGCACTGCTATTAACTGCACTTGTAGCTACAAATGTTGATTCTCTTCTTTGTGTTCTATATTTTTGATGAAATTTTATAATGTAATTGAATTATTATTAATTAATTGATTATTTCTTTAACATTGAATCTTTGAATGCTTAAAATATTTGATGGGTGTTGATATAGTTGATTTATATACTTTTTACAAGGGATATTATAATATAGCATGATAAGAATTTTTAAAAAAACCTTTATTTAGTGTAATAAAAATATTATCAAATAATATTCATTCTTAAATAAATTTATATTCACTATTCAATACGACAAATTATCAAACTAAAAGCGTGGTTATGAGAATATATTCTCTTTAATTTAATATTATAATGAGATTAGGCTAGATTTTTTTAACAAAAAACTACACTTACAGATAGTAAATTTAATAAGTAATTGCAAAAAGGTGAATATCACCTATAAAAAAATTTCAAATCCACATTTTCAGTCATAACAAAATCCGAATTTAATATATTAGTTTGAAAACTTGTGAGGTGCTCCGAATCAAGATTAGTGTTTAAGCTAATACAAAGTAATTGATATTTGTTTAAATATTTAAAACACTGATAGCGTTTCTTGAGTTTGTGAAAGACCTACATATAGTTAAGCTCATTTTGGAACGATATATGTTAGGAATTAAACCTGAATCTTGATTATAAGCAAATCATGTGGAATAATCATGTTAAGTCGAATTGTAGCCTTTAATGGCTAACCATCATACGGGATACCCATTGAGGGAGTAGCCTATCGAGTGATGAGGTTCATCGTAACATTTCCTGTGAGATTCCTGTTATAGATAGTGATCATGTTATTCATTCAGAAGTCATGTTAACTCAATGGATAATCTAGAATATGGTGGCTAATTGTACACACTTGATTCCATGTAATTATGATTAAGTGAAGTGAGCTATAAACTGTTTAGTGAAGATGCAACATCAACTGCTAACCATATCAACTCATTAACGGCTAATCCAATTGTTGTCAATGACCAAGGAGACACAAATAGCTGGTGATAGTGACTTAACAATGGCACATCGCATGGATTGATGAGAATCTCGGTAAAGAAAATGGAAGCCAACACAAACGTTGCATGTGATCTTGGATTCTAAAGTAAAAGAAATATTCTATTTTCGTGCATGACAAATTGAAGGGATATTCAAAATAATATATCAAGATAAAATCTAGCCTCACTAGTCAAGCCTCATGGGAATGAATGCAGAAGAAATCTTGCAAGACCTAGAAGACTGTGTTATGTATTGTCCAGAAAGCGCTGTAACTTGGTGGTATATAAACCAAGTTGTAGCAGTAGTATCACTTAAGAAATAGATTTACAATCTTAGGAGCGAAAGAGAGATATCCCATTTTAAGTGAAACACTATAAATTACAGCTGTGAGATTACTTTGTAATCGTAACACTTATTTCTTCAATGTAAAGCTCAGGTGGCAAGTCGAAAAACAAATCACATGAAAATTTTGAATATGTGTGCTCCCTTTTTAATTAAATTACTACACGCTATAAAGTTCTACAATATGTTCAGCACTATACTTTTGTATATATTTTCCGTATAATATTTATTCCGCGCTCTACTTATGAATACATTTTTTGTAAAATATATATATACTGCATGTTAAATTATATTTTTTTATTTAAAGTATTGCACTATTAAGTCAAAATATTTATTTACAAGTGTATCCCTCACTTTCTTTCATTTCTACCATAGGGTCTTATATAATCTAATGATAGATAGGGTCTCCAATAATATAGGTCTTCACTGAACCTCTGTGTGTGTTTTATTTGCATATGGATATGCATGGATTCACAAATTAGAACCCTCAATATGGTGATATATGAGATCTAATCTCATTTACATATTATTTCTATATAGAAAAAATTATAGCCGCACATTATAATCTTAGATTTAATTTTTATTTTTATCCCTTTCATCCACCCACTCCTAATATATATTTCTTACTAAGATCTTTAGATTATAATATTCAATTTTGAATTTTTTGTTACAGAATGAAATACTTCTTTGTAAAAATAATAATTACAAACAAAATTGACTTACTTTTCATTTGAATGATATTTGTAAATATTAATTACAAAATAATATGCCATATTTAATATTATTACTGAAAATCTTATGATATGAAAGTATCTTGTATAATATCTATAATGTGAAAATATATATTTGTATTACAAAAAAAGTAACTTAATATATTTATTAAAAAAATTTAATACCTCTTTTGATTCATTTAAGTAACTTACTATATTTATTAAAAAAATTTAATACCTCTTTTGATTCATTTTTTTTCTTAATTACATATTGGCTCACACTATATATTTCTTAACAATACGAAATGATATTACAATCTATTACAATGCCTAAAATCGCTACATACACACAGTGAAAAATTTGTTCAGTCTTGTGCAAAATGGAAAAGTTTACAATTCTATTTTTCACCATCCTTCTCTTTTCAGGTTCTTTATTTTTCCTTTCCCAAGTTACATACCATAATGTAACAATTATTTATCATTATATGATCTAAAGTTGTTAAATTAAGATTGTGTTTCGCTAAAAATTATTGTTTATTTATAAAAAAATATGGTAGATCTTGCATTATCCTAATATAGTCTCCTAGCCTTCATATCTTCACTCATTTTTTTAAGTCTCTATGTGGCACGCTCCAAACCCGGGTCAGAATTTTGGGGTCTACAACACACACACACCATGTATAAACCTGTTTATATAATACAATGACCCTACATACCATATTCACGGATCGCAACAGTTCAAAGTATGTTAACAAGCCAAAATCTTATTTATTACAAACGTACCAAATCCCAAATTTATTTATCTTACATCTGAAGTCAAACTTTATTACAAACTTTTAACACATACTAAGTCACACAACTTCCACTAGCTCATTCCATTTTAACCTGAAAACCTAGCTTGCACACTCGAATGGGGATCCTCGCCACCCCTAGTTTCCTTCTTAACTGGAAAAGAACATAAACATATTCGCAAGAGTGAGCTAACTAGCTCAGCAAGTTACAATGACACATTGAGATTAAATAATGATCAGTTGAAATGATATAGAGAATCAAGTTTCCTGATAAACAATTATTAGAATTGGATATTGACTTTTATTTTAAAAACCAAGGTTAGGCTGGTGATCAGTCATGTACTAACCCCAAGCAAGGCTCCCAGCTTTGCTCTATATACTGGATCCAAGGCACACATTGGCCTATTATGACCACGAATCTGGTCTGACCACGAATCTGGTCCATATTTAAAAATAATCCAATTCTATAATAATAACATGATAGACAATGTAATTCAATAAACTGGATCATAAACAACATTTATCTTGAAGCATAAGGTTATTCACAACACCATGAAGGTATATCAAGGTAAACAGGAAGATTGACTTTCAATTCAGGGAAAGAATCAGAGTGTAGAAGACCAATGGTTCAAAGGTTACAAGGAATGATCTTCTTTTATACAAGGCATAAAGGTTCGTCTGTTCAGCAATCTCATATCAAGGATCAGTATGTGGTAGATTTGTATTTGTGGAGTAGTATCAGATATATGTGGTTCGTATCCAAGAATTCAATAATCAATAGTTTACAAGAAATCAGGCTTGCGGCTCAAGATCAATAAGAATCAGGGTTTAGGGTTAAGCACTTCAAAGTACTTGCAATATAGAATATAAACTACTGGGAATAATTGCAACATAATGAAAAGAGTTCAAAAGTACTCGCAATAATACTACAAGAAAGTTCAAGGACACTTACCTTATCAATTCGCTTTCACTTTACTGACACTTGTCAATTGGTTCCCACTCACTCACCACTTGCTTTCCCTTTCTACATCTCGCTTCCTCTGTTAGACATCACATATACTTATCAACACTACTTCTCATCTCATTCTATTCGATACAAGCTTCTATCTACCATTCGTTTCACCCAAATTCGACGTACGGAATAAAAGTTACAGCAAAAATAGTCAAACAACGCACATACAATCATATTATACAGCAATCAGATCGCATATAACACATAATACATAAGATATTCAATCCAAATAATTTTTTCCAAGAAGATTCGGGGTTAAAATGATTTTCCAAGTCTTTAATACAAATTTTTGAATATTTTCCAAAATTAAAATGGGTCTCCGAATCATTTTATAATTAAATAATAGGGTTCGAACACCCGAATATGACTTTAAAATAATTTTATAATAATTATCAAGCTTTGAAAATAGTTTTAAATAATATTTAAAGCTCAAAACTATTTTTCAGAATTTTTAAATCTAAATAAATAATTAAATCTAATTAAATAATTAATTAAAATTAATTAATAAGTAATTAAATTAATTAATTAATCAACATTTAAATTAATTGACTAATTAAATAATTAATTATCAACTAAAATTAATTTATTAATTAATTAAGATATATTTTGTAATTAAAAATAATTTTCAGAAAAGAATTAATGAATTTTTGAATTTTTAAAAATAATAAAAATCAATTACTAAAAATTTTATAAAAGAAATTATAATTTTTGAAAATAAACAAAACAAAAATCCTGTTTTTATAAACTTCTGAAAGCACAGGGACTGGAATAAAAATATTGCAAAAGCTCGGGGGCCTGATTGCAATTTGGCACCGTCAATGTTTCCGGCCACCGCCGGAGAGTCGACGTTCCCAGAACTCGACAAAAACATGCAGATCAAAAGAACTAAACGAGACAAACTCGATATGCAAACAAAATCTTCAAAAACCTTGTCGTTTGGCCAGAATATCAACCGGGAAATCACGCCGCTGCCTAGGATCAGTTTTCAGGCGAGGTTTGATTGGGACAATCCATGAATCGTTTGTTACCTATCTATACATCATTCGATTTGTTTTTCCACGATCTACACAATCATGCAATCAATTTCATCTAATAACCCCTAACAAAAAAATGCCTAATTTTCAATTAAGAACATTCAAACACATAAACCCTAGTTCTTCAATTCGAGAATCAAACAGCAATTTGAACATGTTATTGAACTTCAAAATTAGTCATATAATATACCAAAATGACCAGGAAGAAAAGATCTACATTATTATGCCATCAAATCAGATCAAAAACATCAAGAATAAAAATTCCTAATTTAATCCATAAATAATTCGAAATAAAATAATTAAATAAGAACAATACCTTGATTTATGCACTAGAATAGATGATTGATTCAGAAAGAGTTTTTCGAGAGTTTCGTTTTGATATATTGCACGCCCGAATTGGAGTTCGATAACGCCTTCGTTTGTGCGTTTGATTTTCAAGAACACAGTATTTTATTAGGGTTTTCTCTGTGTTTTACTGGTTTGTACTGTCTGATTATGATTTTACGAGTAAAATGAAATAAGAAAAGGGCTATTAATATTTACGGAATATTAGCACGTTCTGGATCGTGTTGGATCGATAAATACATTTCTTAGCCGCTAAATAACTATAAAAATGATCCTATCGGATAACGTTTTGGATAAGCATTATCCTGTTTTGGATATGCATTATCCTGTTTTGGATAAACATTAAAGGTTTTTGATAATTATCAAAACCGGGCTTTTATAAAAATCTTTGTACCAAGACAATGTTATCGAAAAGGGTTATCGTATCGAAAATTTTGCGCCGGGCAGCGCACGGGTCAAACCGTAATCCGGATCGAAAAAGTCAAAACATGAAAAATGTCCGGAATTACCAGATTAGGTTAGGAAGGTGTTTTTGGAAGAGTTTCGGGTTGTAAAAACGTAAAAACGGTTGAGGTTGGATGATTCCCGACTTTATAAAATAATTTTGTAATTATTCAGAAAATAATTAATAAATTCATAGATCAATATAAAATCATATAATACTCCAAAAATTACCAGAAAAATACCTTAATTATCTATATTTTATTCTGGACATAATAAAATTAACATGCCTAGACTTTACCATATATAAACATCCACATAACCACACCAATTATCAAATAATTCACCAAAATTCACATAATTATCACATAATAATCATTTATTGATAAAACAGTTACACGTCAAGTCCCGGATATTACACTCTCTCCACGTGTGAGTTTTATTGTAAACATATACTTATGGTATGTAATAAACCTGTGTTATTTTTATTTGATTTGCAGTGAGTTTGATGGCCCCTCAAGAAGAAGCATCTGGTAATGTGTGCACGGCTGTGAAAACATACACAAACACCAATTGCTTTTTTCCAGATTGTGTTTCTTGGTGCAAAGGAACATATCACGGCAAAGGAATCTGCACTGCTATTAACTGCACTTGTACTTACAAATGTTAATTCTCTTCTTTGTGTGCTATATTTTCGATGAAATTTTATAATGTAATCGAATTATTATTAATTAATTGATTATTTCTTTAACACTGAATCTTTGAATGCATAAAATTTTTGATGGGTGTTGATATAGTTGGTTTATATACTTTTTACAAGGGATTTTATAATATAGCATGATAAGAATTTTCAAAAAAACCTTTATTCAGTGCAATAAAAATATTATCAAAAAATATTTATTCTTAAATAAATTTATATTCACTATTCAATACGACAAATTATCAAACTAAAAACTTGTTTATGAGAATATATTCTTTTTTATTTGATATTATAATGAGATTAGGCTAGATTTTTTTCAAAAAAAAACTACACTTACAGATAGTAAATTTAATAAGTAATTGCAAAAAAGGTGAATATCACCTATAAAAAATTTTCAAATCCACATTTTCAGTCATAAAAAAATCCGAATTTAATATATTAAATTTGAAAACTCGTGAGGTGCTCCAAATCAAGATTAGTGTTTAAGCTCATACATGGTAATTGATATTTGTTTAAATATTTACCTTTGCATCATAGATTCGATTCATTTTAAAACCCTCATGGCGTTTCTTGAGTTTGTGAAACACCTATATATAGATAAGCCCATTTTGGAACGATATATGTTAGGAATTAAACCTGAATCTTGATTATAAGCAAATCACGTGGAATAATCATGTTAAGTCGAATTGTAGTCTTTAATGGCTAACCATTCTACGGGATACCCATTGAGGGAGTAACCCATCGAGTGATGAGGTTTATTTTAACATTTCCTGTGAGAATCCTGTTATAGATATTGATCCTGTTATTCATTCAAAAGTCATGTTAACTCAATGGATAATCTAGAATATGGTGGCTAATTGTACATACTTGATTCCATGTAATTATGATAAAGTGAAGTGAGCTATAAAGTGTTAAGTGAAGATACAACATCAAATGCTAACTACATCAACTTATTAATGGCTAATCGAATTGTTGTCAATGACTAAGGAGACACAAATAGCTGGTGATAGTGACTTAACAATGGTCAAATCCTGAGTCTAACACATCGCATGGATTGATGAGAATCTCAGTAAAGAAATTGGAAGCCAACAGAAGCATTGCATGTGATCTTGGATTCTAAAGTAGAAGAAACCTTATATTTCCGTGCATGACAAATTGAAGGGATATTCAAAATAATATATCAAGATAAAATCTAGCCTCACTTGTCAAGCCTCATTGGAAGGAATGCAGAAGAAATCTTGCTGGACCTAGAAGACTATGTTATGTATTTTCTAGCAAGCGTTATGTCTACTATCTTTTGAAAGCACTTTATGGATTGAAGCAAGCACCTAGGGCCTGGTATGATACCTTGTCAAAGTTTCTCTTAGAAAATCACTTCACAAGAGGTACTGTTGACAAAACTTTATTCTTTAGAAATGTTAATGGCTCTAGTATACATGTTCAAATTTATGTAGATGATATTATATTTGGCTCTACAGATGAAAAACTTTGGAAAAAGTTTTCCAAATTGATGCAAAGTATGAAATGAGCATGATGGGAGAACTAACTTACTTTCTTGGTTTACAAGTTAAGCAAGCTAGTGATGAAATATTCATTAGTCAAACCAAATATATTTATGATCTTTTAAAGAAGTTTGATCTAATGGATTGCACATCTGTAAAAACTCCCATGGTCACTGCAGCTAAACTTGAATTAAACACTACTGAAAAGTCTGTGGATATTTCAAACTGTAGAGGCATGGTTGGCTCACTTTTGTACTTAACAGCTAGTAGGTCAGATATAATGTTTGCTACTTGTCTTTGTGCTAGATTTCAGGCTAATCCTAGAGAATCTCATTTAGTAGCTATTAAGAGAATTTTTAGATATCTCAAGGGAAAACCAAAACTTTGCATTTGGTACCCTAGAGATTCTGGTTTTGATCTAACTGGTTTTTCAGATGCAGACTATGCAGGGTGCAAAATTGATAGAAAAAGCACTATAGGAACCCATCAATTTCTAGGAAACAAGCTAGTATCCTGGTTCAGTAAAAAGCAAAATTCAGTTTCGACTTCTACAGCTGAGGCTAAATATATTGCTGCTGGTAGTTGCTGTGCATAAATTCTATGGATGAAAAACCAATTGTTGGCTATGGTCTGCAAGTAGACAGAATTCCTATTTTCTGTGACAACACAAGTGTAATTACCATTACTGAATATCCAGTACAACATTCAAGAACAAAGCACATAGAAATCAAGTATCACTTCATTAAGGAACATGTAATGAGTGGTACTGTGAAACTTCATTTTGTTCCAAAAGAGAAGCAACTTGTAGATATCTTTACCAAGCCACTTGATGAATCCACCTTTTCTAGGTTGGTAAGTGAGTTATGTATGCTTAATTATTCTTAAATTATTTTTGATAACTTTGCAAGTTGAAATGCAGCCAGAGTAAAAGTTGATATTTCTTTTTCAAAGATAAAATTTTGGCTGAATCAGAATTTATATCTCGACGGATGTTCATTATCCGTTCAAAATGAATATCTGTTGAATCACATTATCCGTCGAAGTATTAATTATTACTCTGGGTACTTTTATTATTATCCGTCGAATTGCACTCAATCCTAGTCAATGATCTTGAGCATTATCCGTCGAATTTACTTACAGCCAGTATGTATATTTCAACGGATAATCTTAGAATTTTGACAGTTTTCTTATTTTAAACGGCTATTTTGGGCTATTTCGATTGGTTACTTTACTTTACTTTATTACTTTTGACAGTTTATTTCTGAGATGTTATAAAGCCAAATTCATTTTTATTCTTTTCTTTTATCATTCTCAAAGTAATTTTCTCTAACTCTCTTCTTCCCTAAAGCAAATTATCTCTTTCTGCAACTAAACTCAATCACAGCAATGGCACCCGTAGTCAAGATCATGTCCTCAACTGGCTTTGTCTATGAAAAGAACAACTTTGTGGCTTTGGTGAACAAGCAGATTTTGGCGTCTGAAGATTATCACTAGATAATGGACTTCATACTGAATCACAAATTGAATTATGCCATGCTTGAATCCCCAACCATCTACTGTGAAGTTGTTAAGGAAATTTGGACTACAGCAGTGTTCAACTCCAAGGACAAGACTATTACCTTCACTCTCAAAGGTAGTGAACACTGTGTGAACTGTGATGCTATTGAAAAATGCTTTAAATTGCCTGAAAATAATACACCTGCTCCACACACTGACACTGATATGAGTAGCATGCTAATTTCTATGGGCTATACTCTTGATGACACTAAGTTAGGTGATGTTAGGAGAATGGATCTTAGAAAAGAATGGAGTTTTCTATGTGATTCATTTATTAAAGTATTTTCCGGTAAAATTAGCAATTTTGATGTTTTTACTTACTCACTTGTGCACATGCTTTATATGCTTCTTAGTGATAATTAATTTAATTTTAGCACTTCTGTTATCTATGAGATAGGGAGGAAGTTAGGAGATATCAAGAAGAGGTCTAAGAATTTTTATTATGCTATATTTTTCATGATGTTAGCAAATTTTATTTCTGAGGACCTCTCCATTGAGAACCCAACAAACAAGTTAGATTGTCGGGTCCAGGAGAGGAGAATTATTGCTTACTTGAACATGGAAAATCTTCATAAGGATGTTACACTTGTGTACATGACAATCATGGAGTTGCCTCAAGTAAATGAGGTAAATGTTTCTGTCTCTACCACTACTTCTCAACCACCTGTTTCTTTGCCTTCAATTGTGGCAGTGGCATCTGTGAATCTGACCAAACAGATGCCTACCCAAGCCACTAAACCAAGGGTTTCTAAATCCAAATCGAAGAACGCCCCCTCTGGTTTCTCTCAAAAGAAATCAGTTGTAAAATCCACTGTTATTCCCAGTGGACTAACAATAAGATTTACAGAAGGGGGGTTGAATGTAAATCTCAAAACTTTTTCAAGTTTTGAGCAGTTTCTAAGGCTAAGTGTTTGAGTGATCAAATGTGTGTGAATTGCTTGAAGCTGATGCAGACAGATATATATTCAAACACAAATGTAATGAACACAAAGAACTTTAAAAAAAAAACTTTTCTGGTGGATTTGTTGTTCCACCAGAGATGTGTTATTTCAGAAAATCTGTGATTCAAAGAATTAAATCACAGCTGCTTCCTAGTACAAACTAGATGATTTTCTCTTTTGATATTTCTAAACAGCTCAAGGAAAATTCATATCTAATTACTAGCTGCTACTTGGTTTATATATCACCAAGTTTACAAGTGAAGACAAACTGTAAAATACAATTGAAAAGATTCTTCACATGTTTCTTCTTCATTTCTCTATCCAATGCAATCTAGAGTAATCTGTAAATCTTTGAATACTTCCTTGTTTGCATCAGAATGGAAATGCTGCATTTTCTTGATTCCTCCTAGAGGCTTCCACATTCCAGTATGTCTCTGTCAATCCATGTGCCTCTGTTAGCTTGTGAATTGTCACTATCAACTGCTAATGAACTAAGCATCCGTTGAAGCTTTCATCCATTGATGCCTTATCTGTTGAGGCTTTATCCGTTGAAGCTTTATCCGTTGATGCATTATCAGTTGAAGTCTTTATCCGTTGAAGCACTTATCCGTTGATGGATATTATCTGTTGAAGCATTTATCCGTTGATGGATATTATCCGTTGAAGCATTTATCCGTTGATGGATATTATCCGTTGAAGCATTTATCCGTTGATGGATATTATCCGTTGAAGCATTGTTTCTTATCCTTTGAAGGTCTTCAATATCCATTGACACTTCTTCACTTATACAAAATTACAAGGCATGAAATATTTACAATTAGCCCTCCTATTTGTACATCCATTAGTAGTCAACATGACTGATTATTTCCTAACAACATCTAAGAATTACAGCTTGATACCAGAGAGTGAAATGTGCTACAATACTAAACTTATTGCTAAGTAAAGCTACTCCTTCAACGGATAGCCAAGATGGTCTTATCCGTTGAGGCTACAAACACTAGATTTCTACTTAAGTGTTTTGCTTAACTTATCATCAAACTAATACACATATTCCTAATAATCTCCCCCTATTTATGTCTACTAGAACTGTAGGCATAAATTTGGGTTTAGCTTGATGATAACAAAACACTTAACAAATATATAAACTGTAACAAAGTAGAAATTCAAAAGTGCTACAAAAATGTATATGCTGAGATGGAATTGAAGAATTACATTGTTTCCAAGGGTGCTCCTTTAGCCTGAGCAAATTACTTTCTTTTCCTTTGATCCCTGGTTTTCTTTCCTAGCCTCCTGTCATTCTCCTCTATTTGAAGTTGAAGTTGTCTGTAGAATTCAGCTTCATCTTCTTCGTTGATATCTAACTTAGATTGCATATCCTTGAGAGTTTCATTACTGGCAATCTTTAGTTGATCTTCAATTCTGAAAAATCTTCTGACTCCTTTGTTGTCTCTGAACTCCATCAACCAATGAGGTGATTTGTGAATTGTAATTCCTCTTTCTTGAATGAGTAAAGTTCTAGGCAAGGCATTTGGCTCCCTCCAAGTTTTCCTTATGTTGGCAATCTTGTTGAGAATCTCAGTCTTGGCAGTCCTGGTAAAGCCAGAATCCTTCTGTATGGCTGAGTAGACTCTAATCAAGGTAGAGTAGCCTTCATTCAGAATTCTGTGAAGAGGCCATATTCTTTTCCCAGCTCCTTTGTATTTGAACACTAGTCTCTCAGGTAGCTGTCTGTAGGCAGCTATTCCCCTTACATACTCCAGCTCATCCAGATAGAGTTCAATGTTTGAAAATTCTTTTATGTCACAGATGTGAACATAATCATCTTTAGAGGTTTGAGGTTTAGGCTTAGGCTTCTGTGTGAATTTGATTGAGGCTTTAGAGGGTGTTGATTTGATTCTTCTTTTCTGCTTCTTTGATGGTGGAGAAGAGGTTAGGAAGGTGGGCAATTTGATGGTGTCCCAATCAATTGGTTCCTCCTTGGGAATGATTGTTTCACCATGAATATTCATGAAGGGGTCAGGTACAATTGGTTCAGGAATAGAGGGTAGTGGTTTGGATATTGATTGGGTTTCTTCAGTCTTATCTACCTTCTTTCTCTTTGCATTGACCTTCTTTCTTTTCCCTTTCTGCCATTCTTCCTTACTTCTTTCCTCCATCTCAGTACCAACCATGTCCCCCATAGCTTCATCTTCACCTTTGTCTTCAATTTCTTTTTGTTCTTCAGCCTGACTTCACTTTAGCTGTTTTTCAAGCCTTTCTTGTGCTCTTTTGTCAGCCTTTAGCTGTTTGGCTTCTTCCTTCAACCTTTTGGTTTCTTCCCTCTTGGCTATTGAGAATTTGGGATGTCCTTGCATCACACATATGCTCTTTCCCTCTCTGAAGATAATAGCCATGTTTCTCCTTACAGCCTCATCCATGGTCTCTTTGAGATATGCAATACTTCTACCTAAAAGCTTGTCCTCATCAGCTTTTGGAAGAGGAAAATCCACCTCTTTTAGAGGATTCTTTGTAGAGTCCTTATTGGATCTGTTGTTGGGCTTGAGAACCATAGGTTGCAGATCTTTGGAAGAAGTTTCTCCATCCTTATGCCTCCCTACTGGCTTGAGTTCCATAATAATTGATTCCACTTTTGTGCTATGCTTCATAGATTGTGATTGAGAAGTTGTAGAACCAAATATTAGTTGCATCTTTTCATCAATCTTCTTCCTTTGCTCTTTGACTTGCAATTCAGCTGTTGCTATCTGGATTAGATCAATTTCATCTAGCTTTCCTTTGACTTGAATAGTTGGAGAAGTTGTGATGACAGGAACTAGCACTTGAGAAATCTGAACTGTTGTAGATGGCTCTCCTTCCCCTTCCCTTTTATTCTCCCCCTTTTTGTTATCATCAAGGGTAGGGGTCAAGCCTTGTGCTTGTGCCAGCTGCATGAGTAGATTTGTTTGAGTTTGTTGATTCTGAAGAATGGTGACCATAGAGTCTTCAATGATTTGAACCCTATCTTCCAATCTGGCCAGCCTCTTGTCAGCATCAGATGCTTTCCTCAGTCTCCCCAACAAATCTTGCATAGTACCATAGGGTATAAGTGAATCCAATTTCTCATCATTGTAGGATTTCAGATCAGCAATGTCCAGCTTGAGCTCATCCATACTTAGATTTTGCTGGTAATGCTGCAACTGCAAGAGATGCAGAGAGTCCAGATGAGCTTGAAGAATTGCCTTGGTACCAGCATCCTGAGTCTCCTGAAGGGCCTGCTGAATTGTCATGACTTGTCTGACCAAAGTGACACCAAACTCTCCTGGTGTTGATGGTTTTGCCCATGCCCATGCAGGAAGATCAGGAACAGAACTTGGGCCTGCTACTCCCCCTAAGTTCATGCTCTCATTCAAAGAATTAGAGTCATCATCATTAGAATTTACTCCAAATTCTTCAGATGGCTCACCAGCTTGAGAAGGCAGCCTGTTGACAGCAGCTTTGTCTCTGAGAAGAGATTCTGAAGTGTGTACAATGTGTAGTGTCTGTTCTGCCTCCATATTGCCCTGTGCAGCCAATAATTGATAGGCTGAAACAGGGTGAGTAAAAGTGTCAGCATCCAAGGAAATGTTATCAATGACAACTTTGTAATGTTGCTGAAATTGTCTTTCCTTATCTGCATCATCCACTTTCATTAACTCACTAGCAATGGTTGGATCCACCCTTATAGCTTCTGTACCTGCCTTTCTCTCAATTTCTCTCTGTTCTTGCATCAGGGGCTCCCCCTGGCTCACACACACCCTCACACCCTCACCTTCACCTTCTAAGGTGGCACTCCTCTCACTCACTTTTGCCATGCTGGAAGAAATAGCATGCATTTGGTGACTCTCAACCTCTCCTTTTGCCTGGGAGCAACCCAGCCTCTCACTCAAAAGATCACTCCCTTCCCTCAAACCTAAAAGTGATTGTACAGTTGCCATGTCCTCTACAGTTGGAATTGTTTCTGTTAAGTGTGTAGAGACCATCAACGGATAGGGAGTATCCGTTGAAGTAGAAACTGATGGTATCAACGGATAACTGCTGTTAAGCTTATCCGTTAAAGAACAACCACTTGTCAACGGATGAGAGATATTCGTTGAGGAAGGAAAAGATGTAGATATAGAAAGTGACATAATTGTTGAATCTGTGTGGATTGATTTTAAGTGAGGTAACACAGATTCTTCAACTACATCTGAAAGAATTGGCTGATGATCCAACAAATCATCTAAAAGATGATGATTATCAGGTTTTGAGTGGGGCTCCTCCCTGAGTTTTAATGAGGGAGAATCAGGAATTGATGTGAATATCATATCCACATCCAGAGAGGGTGTTGGAGAGTTTGATGAATGGTGTGTTTCTATATTGAGAGAATGGGGTTGTCATTCCACATTTGCTAGAATCACATCAAGCTGAATTTGAGAAGGCACAGATACTGGTGGATGTATCTGTGCTGTGTGTGTCCCTTGTGTGGAGACTAGGGTTTTGGCCTTCTTCTTCCTTAAAAAGGCTTTAAATGGTAAATGTGTGGCTTTAGTGTCCCTCCCTCTTTTGTTCTGTGTCCCTGGTTGGGGACTATTTTCAATAGTTACATCCTTTTGGGAGGATGCAACTAGGGATGTGCTGGACTCCTTTTGAACCACCACAGTCTTTTGAGAGACTGTGGCTTGGCTGGTTTGGGTACCACTCACCTCTCCCACCTTATCCTGGGGGGCTTTTTGATGTTCACCCCTCCCCTCACCACTCACACCCTGTTCACTCCCTTCAGGGTTTATGGTAGTTGTTACAACTGTTGTCTTTTGAGAAACAACAGAGGTAGGTTTCTTTGACTTGACTTTGGAAACTTTAGATTTGGTGGCTTTGGTAGGAGCCTGTTTGGACAAAGACACAGGTTCCATAGCCACACTAGAAGGCAAAGAAATAGTGGGGTCGGAAGTAGTAGGAGTTATAGAAGTATTTACCTCACTTACCTGTGGTGCATTCATGATTGGCAAGTGTACCAATGGCACCTGGCTGTTGAGGTTCATTCTCAAAAGGTCTGCAAGGACCCTTTTCTCTTGTGCCCAGCATTTGAGTTTATTATTCTCATTGGATATAACCAAACCTTCAGCAAAATGGTTAGCCAATAACATAAAGAATCTAGCATAGTAGATGTTATGTGGTCTATTAGCTTTGTTACCTAATCTGGAACCTAATTCTAGCATAACACAGTTGCTAAAATTAAAGTACCTATCAGAAACTAGCATATAGAGCATATTAACAAGAGATGAAGTGATAGCATCAAAATTGCTAATCTTCCCAGAGAAAACCTTAATAAAGGCATCTCCAAGAAAACTCCATTCTTTCCTAAGGCCTTTCCTTCTAATACTACCTAAACTTGCAGAATCAAAAGCATAGCCTATGGAATCTAGCATAGCAGAGACATCTTTATCAGTGTCTGGTGTCATGGCATTATTCTCAGGCAACTTAAAGCAAGATTGTAAATCATCACAATTAATGCAATAGTCCTTACCTTTGAGAGAGAAGGCAATAGTCATATCGGTGGAGTTGAACTCTGCAGTTGTCCAAATCTCCTCAATCACCTCACAGTAGATGGTTGGGGCTTCCAGCATTGCATAGCTTAGTTTGCAGTTTTTGATGAAGTCCATCATCTTGTGATAATCAGAATGGGCTTCATTCTTTTCAACCAAGGCTATGAAATTATTCTTTTCATAAACAAATCATGTTTGAGACATAATTTTGACTACTGGTGCCATTGTTGTGAGTAGAGGTTGCAGAGAAAAACTTGAAAATTTAGAGAGAAAGAGAATAAGAATTGCAAGAAAGCGTAAAGTGAGAATAAGAGTTCAATTGGGCTTTTATACTTTCTTGAATTAAAACGTAAATAAAATGATTAAATGATACTTTTAAGTAAGTTACAGTCGTTCAAGAACAAAGAAAACTGTAGAAATTCTGAAAACTACCTTATATACAATGACATACAACACTGTATATCTGTATCAACGGTTGAGTAAAAGAATCAACGGCTGTGACTCACTTATAGTAACTGACGTGACACTTCAACGGATAAGGAAAATAGTTATCCGTTGATGAATAACGCCATTTTATCCGTTGAAGGATAAAATTACCAGAAATGTATTTGTCTTTCAACGGATAATGAATATCCGTTGATAGAACAATTTTGGCTTTCAACGGATAGAGAATATCCGTTGATAGGATAAGTCTTTATTAAAGCCAACTTTGTTCTTGCAGCAAATTTCATTTCAGGCTTCAAGACAGATTATTTAGATGACATAGATTATGAATAATTAAGCATACCTAACTCACTTACTAATCTTGTGAATGTTGATTCATCAAGTGGCTTGGTAAATATGTCTGTAATCTGCTTTTCACTTGGAACAAAATGAAGTTCCACTATACCTTTCATCACATGTTCCCTAATGAAGTGGTACTTGATATCAATGTGCTTGGTTCTTGAGTGCTGTACTGGATTTTCAGTAATGGCAATGGCACTTGTGTTGTCACGGAATATTGGAATTTTGTCAACAGTCAGACCATAGTCAAATAGTTGATTCCTCATCCATAGTATCTGTGCACAGCAACTACCAGCAGCAATATACTCAGCTTCAGCTATTGATGTGGAAACAGAATTCTGCTTCTTGCTGAACCATGATACAAGCTTGTTCCCTAGAAATTGACAGGTGCCTGTTGTGCTTTTCCTGTCTATTTTGCAACCTGCATAATCTGCATCTGAGTAGCCAATTAGATCAAAACCAGACTCTCTAGGGTACCAAATTCCTAGATTTGGAGTCCCCTTGAGATATCTGAAAATTCTTTTAATAGCCACTAAGTGAGATTCTTTAGGGTCAGCTTGAAATCTAGCACAGAGACATGTAGAAAACATTATATCAGGTCTACTAGCAGTTAAATATAAAAGTGAGCCAACCATGCCTCTATAACTTGTAATATCCACAGACTTTTCAGCCTTGTTTAATTCAAGCTTAGTGGCAGTGGCCATGGGAGTTTTTGCAGGTGAACAATCCATTAAGTCAAACTTCTTTAAAAGATCATAAATATATTTAGTTTGACTAATGAAAATTCCACCACTAACTTGTTTAACTTGTAAACCAAGAAAGTAGGTTAGCTCTCCCATCATGCTCATTTCATATTTACTTTGCATTAATTTAGCACACTTTTTACAAAGCTTATCATCTGTAGATCCAAATATAATATCATCTACATAAATTTGTACAAGTATCTTAGAGCCATTAACATTTCTAAAGAAGAGAGTTTTGTCAACAGTACCTCTTGTGAAATGATTATCTAGAAGGAACTTTGACAAAGTCTCATACCAGGCTCTAGGTGCTTGCTTTAGTCCATAGAGTGCTTTCAACAGATAATACACATGGTCTGGAAAATTTTGATCTTCAAAACCTGGAGGTTGGCTTACATAAACTTCTTCCTCCAATTCCCCATTTAGAAATGCACTCTTGACATCCATCTGATAGACTGTGAAATTGGCATTAACTGCATAGGCTAGAAAGATTCTGATGGCTTCAAGTCTGGTAACTGGAGCAAATGTTTCATCAAAATCTATTCCCTCTTGTTGAGAATAGCCTTTAGCAACCAATCTGGCTTTATTCCTTATTACAATGCCATTTTCATCCATCTTGTTTCTGAATACCCATTTTGTGTCAATAGAACTCTTATTCTTTGGCTTGGGTACCAGCTTCCATACTTTATTCCTCTCAAATTGGTTTAGCTCCTCTTGCATTGCTAAAATCCAATCTGGATCCAATAGAGCTTCTTCAACTCTCTTAGGTTCCTCCTGTGATAGAAAGCTACTATACAGACATTCATCTTGAGTAGCCCTTCTAGTTTGTACTTTTGATGTAGCATCACCAATGATCAGTTCAAAAGGGTGATTCTTGGTCCATTTCCTTTGAGGTGGTAGATTAGCCCTAAATGAGGTTGCCTCAGTATTGTCATGATGTGAGATAGAATGTTGATTTGTTGAAACTCCCCCTGAGTTGCTGATCCTTTGAAAGGAATTGGGAGCTCTATCAACTGATGAAGTGAATTGATTATCCATTGACAGACTGCGATCAACGGATGCTTCATTATGAACTTCAACGGATGATGCACTTTGTCTTTCAACGGATGCTGCAATGCTTCTTTCAACGGAAGCTGAATTATGACTTTCAACGGATGCAGCATTCTGTGCATTATCCAAAGGCAGATTCTGAATTCTTCTTGAGATGCCTTCTTCATCATTCTCACTTTCACTATCATCACAGTATATCTCAATGTTGTCAAATTTGAGTCCTTCATGATGTCCCTCATCTGTTAGTCCATCAATCTTTTTATCATCAAACACAACATGTACAGATTCCATGACAATGTTGGTTCTTAGATTGTAGACCCTATATGATTTTCCAGCAGAATAACCAACAAATATTCCTTCATCAGCCTTTGCATCAAACTTCCCTTTGTGATCAGATTGATTCCTTAAGATGTAGCATTTGCAACCAAAGACATGTAGAAAGTTTAAAGTTGGTTTTATTCTCTTGAATAATTGATAGGGAGTCATGCATTTTGCCTGATTGATTAGAGAAATATTCTGAGTGTAACATGCACAGTTGACAGCCTCAGCCCAAAAATAAGTTGGGAGTTTTGACTCTTCAAGCATTGTCCTTGCAGCTTCAATTAGTAATCTGTTCTTCCTTTCCACCACACCATTTTGTTGTGGAGTTCTTGGAGCTGAGAACTCATGCATGATCCCACTTTCTTCACAGAACAACTTCATGGTTGAATTCTTGAACTCAGTTCCATTGTCACTCCTAATATTCCTTACTTTGAAATCAGGATGATTGTTGACTTGCTTGATATGATTGATGATGATTTCACTAGCTTCATCCTTTGATTTAAGAAAATAAACCCATGAAAACTTTGAGAAATCATCTACAATCACTAGGCAGTATCTTTTCCTTGAAATTGATAATACATTGACTGGTCCAAAAAGATCCATGTGTAGAAGTTGTAATGGTTCATCAATTGCAGATTCAAGCTTCTTACTGAATGATACTTTCTTTTGCTTTTCTTTCTGACAAGCATCACACAGCCCATCCCTTGTGAATTCCACTAGCGGCATTCCTCTAACTAAGTCCTTATTGACTAGATCATTCATTGTCTTGAAATTCAAATGGGACAGCTTCTTGTGCCATAGCCAACTTTCAACTGGACTTGCTTTGCTGAGAAGACAAGTTATGGATTCTGCATCTGTAGAGTTGAAATCAGCTAAGTACACATTCCCTTTTCTAACTCCAGTTAGAACCACTTTATTGTCCTTTTTACTTGTGACAATACAGGCTTCAGAATTGAAGGAAACAGTATTCCCTTTGTCACATAGTTGACGAATGCTCAATAAATTGTGTTTGAGACCATCAACCAATGCAACTTCATCAATGATGACATTTTCTTTTGAAATCAAGCCATATCCCATAGTGAATCCTTTGCTATCATCTACAAAGGTTATGCTAGGGCCAGCTCTTTCCTTAAACTCTGTGAGCAGGGTGAAATCTCTTGTCATGTGTCTTGAACAACCACTGTCCAAGTACCATAGATTTCTTCTTTGTCCCTGCACACAACAAAATCAATCAAGTTGATTTTGGTACCCAAGTTTCCTTGGGTCCAGCCTTGTTAGTCTTTTTCCTAGACTTCATTCCTCCTGCATCTTTTGACTTAGGTAACTTTGGGTCACCCTTGGTCTCAGATGTGGTTGGTTGAAGTGTAGGGTTAGTCACAGAATCATTTAACACATTTGTTTGAATTTGATAAGGCATAGGTTGTGCAAACATGTTATTCCACATAGGCATATTGTATGGCATTTGAGGCATACTAAATGCAGTAAAATAAGGATTGTTAATATATGGGCAAAATGTGCATGGGGATTCTGGTGAGACATAACAGGCATAACATGCAGAGGTGACATAGACATTTTAGGCATGGAGGGATTTGAAGGCATGGGAGCATTTTTAACAGATTTGCAATTATCAGATAGGTGATTAACACTTTTACAATGCACACAGCTTTTTCTAGGAGCATACCTATCAGGTGTGTAATTGTTATGTTTATTAATCCCTACCTTCCCATTTCTTTTAGATTTTCTTTTAGTTTCCTTCTTATCCTCAACCAACTTGAGCCTATCTTTTAGCTGATCTAAAGTCATGTGTCCTATATTCACCTTACTGACATCTCTGGATGTGCTAGCTCCTTCTTTGACAAAGTTCTTGAGAGTTGAATCATTCTTTTTATTGAGACTTTTATTTTTAAAAGAACTTGCTTGTTTTAATTGATGAGCCTTCAACGGATGCTCCTTTTCTTCCTTCAACGGATAACTTTCATCATCCGTTGATTCCACATCCGTTGACAATCCATCAATTAATTCTAACTCCTTTTTGTTTTTCTTCCAGGCATCTTCACAGAATGATTCAATTCCCTGAACCTTTGCAATCTGAGCACTAACATCCCTAGATGTTTTCCAGGCCTTGATTACCTCTTGCTCACTTTCTAACTGTGTAGAAAGAATTTCTACTTTCTTAACAGCTTCTGCTAGTTCACTCTCAACAGTCAAGCATTTAAGTTTCATCTTTTCAAGCTCAATTACCTGATCCTCTAACACAGCATTCCTATCACTTAAAAACACATTATTCTCCTTGATCCTAGTGTTTTCTTTTGCTAGTGATTTAAGGGAAACACGCAAATGATATAATTCATTGGTCATATCATTTATGGCTTCATTGCATTCATGTTTAGAAAGCTGAGAGAGATCAATAGTAATTACCTGGTTGCTTGATGAACTAGTTTCATTTTCATCAGAATTAGCCATCAGGGCTAGGTTGACATATTCCACATCATCATCTTCATTTACCCCATCTGCTGCCCAATCATCTTGAGTGAGAAAAGCTCTTTCCTTTTGTTTGAGCAAATCAAAATACTTCTTTTTGTAATCAACTTGCTCAAATTTCTTTTTCTCAGAATTTGGCTTCCTACACTCACTTGCAAAGTGTCCACTAATGCCACAGTTGTAACATTTGAACTTTGATTTGTCCACCATGTTTTTGTTTGGCTTAGTGAACTTTGTGTTTTTCCTGAACTTCATTTTTGCAAACCTCCTGGACAGAAAGGCCAAATGTTCTTCAATATCATCAGATTCATCCTGACTGGAATTGTCTTCATCCTCAGCAACTTGCTCTTTACCCTTGCTTGATTCTGATTTGCTTGTACCAATTTTGAGACTTGGCATTGTCTTCTCCTCATTCCTGGCTTCCATCTTCTCACTGTCAGCTACAAGAGCAACTGTTCCTCCTTTTCTCTTTCCCTTTTCCAACAGCTCATCCTGCTCCATTTCAAGTTCATAAGTCTTCAGAATTCCATATAATCTTTCAAGTGTGAAGTTCTTATAATCTTGAGAATTTCTCAAAGAGACAGTCATGGGCTTCCACTCCTTTGGCAGAGACCTAAGAAATTTTAAGTTGGAATCCTTGACTTGGTACACTCTACCATACAGCTTCAATCCATTCAAAAGTTTCTGAAACCTGTTGAAGGTATCATTTAGTGATTCACCTTCTTCAAAGTGAAAATATTCATACTGTTGAATAAGAAGCTGCATCTTGTTTTCTATGACCTGCTCAGTACCTTCACAGATGATTTGTACAGTATCCCAAACTTCCTTTGCAGTTTGGCTATTGATGACATTGTCAAACATATCTTGATCTAAGCCATTAAACAAAATGTTCATGGCTCTCTTATCCTTGCGGATTTCTTCCATGTCTTCAATAGTCCATTTTGCTTTTGGCTTGGGAATGGACTGTCCAACAGCAACTGTTGCAGTAGCAGCTGTGGCTACTTTGTGAGGGATGTGAGGACCATTTTCAATACAGTTGATGTAGCTTTCATCTTGAGAAAGAAGATGTAAATGCATCTTCACTTTCCAGTGATGATAATTATCTTTTTCCAGGACTGGGATCTTTACACCAATATCCTTCTTATTCATGATGTTAGCAGGAGGATTCTTCTGTGCACTCATGATGTTAGCAGAATAGATCTTTAAACTCTTTGTATGTTAAGAGCTTGCTCTGATACCAATTGTTATTCCCAGTGGACTAACAATGAGATTTACAGAAGGGGGTTGAATGTAAATCTCAAAACTTTTTCAAGTTTTGAGCAGTTTCTAAGGCTAAGTGTTTGAGTGATCAAATGTGTGTGAATTGCTTGAAGCTGATGCAGACAGATATATATTCAAACACAAATGTAATGAACACAAAGAACTTTAAAAAAAAACTTTTCTGGTGGATTTGTTGTTCCACCAGAGATGTGTTATTTCAGAAAATCTGTGATTCAAAGAATTAAATCACAGCTGCTTCCTAGTACAAACTAGATGATTTTCTCTTTTGATATTTCTAAACAGCTCAAGGAAAATTCATATCTAATTACTAGCTGCTACTTGGTTTATATATCACCAAGTTTACAAGTGAAGACAAACTGTAAAATACAATTGAAAAGATTCTTCACATGTTTCTTCTTCATTTCTCTATCCAATGCAATCTAGAGTAATCTGTAAATCTTTGAATACTTCCTTGTTTGCATCAGAATGGAAATGCTGCATTTTCTTGATTCCTCCTAGAGGCTTCCACATTCCAGTATGTCTCTGTCAATCCATGTGCCTCTGTCAGCTTGTGAATTGTCACTATCAACTGCTAATGAACTAAGCATCCGTTGAAGCTTTCATCCGTTGATGCCTTATCCGTTGAGGCTTTATCCGTTGAAGCTTTATCCATTGATGCATTATCAGTTGAAGTCTTTATCCATTGAAGCACTTATCCGTTGATGGATATTATCCGTTGAAGCATTTATCCGTTGATGGATATTATCCGTTGAAGTATTTATCCGTTGATGGATATTATCCGTTGAAGCATTTATCCGTTGATGGATATTATCCGTTGAATCATTGTTTCTTATCCGTTGAAGGTCTTCAATATCCGTTGACACTTCTTCACTTATACAAAATTACAAGGCATGAAATATTTACAATTAGCCCTCCTATTTGTACATCCATTAGTAGTCAACATGACTGATTATTTCCTAACAACATCTAAGAATTACAGCTTGATACCAGAGAGTGAAATGTGCTACAATACTAAACTTATTGCTAAGTAAAGCTACTCCTTCAACGGATAGCCAAGATGGTCTTATCAGTTGAGGCTACAAACACTAGATTTCTACTTAAGTGTTTTGCTTAACTTATCATCAAACTAATACACATATTCCTAACATCCACTAAACACCAAGAGGGGAGTGGGAAGGAGAGTGAGATTGGTGAGGGACAGGTTGAACATCAAAAAGACCCTAAGAATAAGGCTGGAGAGGTGAGTGAATCCCATCCTAGCTACACTGCAGTTTCCAAACAAACTGCAGTGCTTAATAAGGACATTAGCTCATTGCTAGTTGCATCCTCCTAAAAGGATGTAACTATTGAACAAAGCTCTCAGCCAAGAGCACGAGCCAACAGGGTAAGAGACACTAGCTCACCCCAAACTTATGCCAGAAAGAGGAAATCTAAACACATTGGGGATACACAGGGTGCACACATAGTGCCTACTGTAGTCAAAAACTCAGTACATGCACCTTCTCAAAGTCAGTTTGATGTGGCTCCAATAAATATGGAATCACAGCCAAAATCTTTAACAATAGAAGCACCAAACACACCAAACTCACCTACACAACCACTGGATGTAGACATGATTTATACATCAATTCCTGATTCTCCATCTTTAACTCTCATGGAGGAGCCAAAAATCCAAGCAAGTGAGCATCATCTTTTAGATGATATTTTGGGTCACTTGCCATTTCTTTCTGAGTCTACTGAAACATCTGTGCAAAATCTCAAATCAATCATCACAGATTCTACATTAGTCTCTACTCCAAAGTCATTCATTTCTTCTATCTCGACGGATATTGTTCATCCGTCGATAAATGATTTTATCTCTATGGATGTGCTTAACAGCAGTCATCTATTGACACTTTAAACTACTGCTTCGACGGATGTTCCTCATCTGTTGATAATCACTGCACCACTTCAAATTTCAACAACTGTCACAAGTGCAAATAATTTAGTAGTAGTACAATCACTCTTAGGACTGAGGGAAGGGAGTGAATTGAGTGAGAGACTGAGTTGCTCTCAGGAAAAAGGAGAGGAAAAGAGAGAAATTATGCAGGCTATTTCTTCCATCCTAAAAAAAGTGAGTGAGGGGAGTTTGATAAGTGGCATTTTATACCACTTAGAACGTCTTATAATAGCTTGAATTGGTGTCTTGAAATCAAGTATTTTGTGTATTTGATGCGTTTTCTAGTGTTTGTGCATTTCAGGGTATTAATTACATTTCGGAAGAGAATTCATCAATAATAAGCCTTGGCATGTGTTTAGCATTGCAAGGGGGACGATAGGAGCAGATTGCAGCGAAGAAACGGAAGAAAAATAGTGCAGATTCCAGAAGGGGTCTGAGCGCCTGCTCAGGAATGCTGAGCGGCCGCGCAACAACGGAAAATCAAATTAATTATTTTAGACTCCTATTTCTGTTTGGCTTCCAACTTCTGAGTTATCTGGGCTTTATGGGACTCCTATATAAGTAGATTTCAGAGACGTTTCACAAAGGTTGGATCGTAGTATTAATCGAAGAGCGGAGGAGATAAGGAAGAAGACCGTTTTAGCACACCGCAACGAAGAGGAAGCATATTTTCTTGTGATTCTTTATTTGTTGTAACGTTGGATGCTAGTTTTCTTTACTTTGAACCTAATTACTCTTGTGACGTACTCTGGTTTAATATAACTAGTTTTAGTTATTATTCTCGTGTGTTATTATCATGTTTTCATATGAACCCATGATGACGATGAGTGCTATCATGGGCTAATCGTGATCATGGGGTCGTAACGGATTTACTATGGAATTCTTTAGTTAGTTGTTTAATACCTTAGTGTGTGATGATTGTATGATATCTAGTATTGGTTGTGCTTATTCATCTTATGTGCGTCGCAAACATATAAGATAGGGTGTTAATCTCTTGTGAAGCGACGGTGGATCTTGAGATTTAGAACTTGCCATGCTAGCATAGGTTCATGTAAGATTATGCATGATTAGTGGGTAACTCTAACCGTTTTATTCGCCCAATGTAATCAGTAGAGAATAACTTGTGCTTAAATCGTTATGTTGTCAATTTCTGTAGACATATAGGGACTCAAAATAATTGATGCCTATTCAACTTCTATCTTAATTGTGGATGCTTGGTAGAATGGTATTAGTACAATGAAAGTTGGCTTTTATCAGTTTCGTGTTATTCGATTAATATCATCACTGTTGCATGCTAAGGGTAATAACAATGACTATTGAAGGAAGGAGTAATGAAGTTGTGATCTCATGAGTGTTTTAATATTATTAATTCAAGTGTTAGTTAAGTGTTTAATTATAGTAGTTAATTGTAGTTAATAATTAGTTAATCCAATTTAAGTGTTATTGTCTTAACATTGAGAAGTAATCATACACTGGTGAGTGAGTTTAATTGAACATAATTATTCTGAGTCTCTGTGGGAACGAACTAGAAAGAATTATATATTACTTGTAAACGCGTATACTTGCGTGTGTTATTAGCGCTTGTTTTCGCCCTAACAGAGTTCCACCTTGGTAGGTGAAGGTGAGGGTGTGAGGGTGGTGAGGCAAGGGGAGTCCTTGATGCAAGAAAATAGATTCTATTTTCTTGGATGCTGAGATATTTACTCATCCTATTTCAGCTTATCAAACTTTAGCTGGACAGGGCAATGAGGATGCTGAAAGGATGTTCAACTTGGTGCACACTACTGCTTCAATGCAAAGGGCCAAGGATGCCATCACAGCCATGCCACCCACAACTGGTGATGACATTAATTATGGAACTGGTGGTTCTGAGGATTTATTTGGTGATGAAGATGATGATGAAGGAGATTCAATGGACATAGGGGGAGATGTCAGCCCTAGCTCAAGATCTAGCATGCCATCTTGGGCATTTTCCAAAGAATGTGATGAGCAACATTTCAAGTCCACTCTCTTTTATATCATTCAATAAACTCAGACAGTTCTTCAAGCTACAACCAATGCCAACACCAAGAAGCTACTTCAAGCACATCTCAATTCTCTTCAACAGCACCAAATTCAATCTCTTCAACACAATCTGGATGTCACTGCAATTAAAACAGAGATTGATCAAGTCAAGAATGATGTTTTTGAGAGATTGGATGCTAAATTTCCTAACACAACCCTGCTTGACATCAATAGAAAACTAAGGAAAAACTCTAATCTTGCTAGCAAAGTGGATTCCTTGGACACAAGACTCAAAACCTTGGAAGCTTTTATCAATGCAATCCATTTACATCAAACTCAACAAACTCAGTTGCTTCAAAAGCTAGTGGCTGCACAAACTTCTACCTCTACTCAACTTGATGCTAACAAAAAGGGGGAGAAAGACTCAATTGTTCCAGTTAGCCAAGAGGAGCCAACAAGTGTGGGGGAGAATGTGCTAAACATACAAGTCAGTCAAGTAATTATTCTAGAAATTACTTTTCCTAAGCCACCAGTCTTGGACAACATTGATTTGATCCAGATAGCAACTGCTAAGTTGGAATCAAATGAAAAATTCAAAAAGCTTGATGTTGCAGCAATT
Source organism: Apium graveolens (assembly GCF_009905375.1). Classification (NCBI taxonomy): domain Eukaryota; kingdom Viridiplantae; phylum Streptophyta; class Magnoliopsida; order Apiales; family Apiaceae; genus Apium; species Apium graveolens. Next base: position 53,078,422 of record NC_133649.1, read on the forward strand.
GAAAAGGAACTGGATGAAAAATGGAAGAAAATTGATGAAGAGATAGAAAAGAAGTTTGGTCCAATTGAGAAGAAAGACAAGGTCTTTTCTTACTTCTCTCAATTGAGACAAATTTCTGCAAATGAAATGAGTTTGGGTAATTTGGAAAGGGGCCAACCTTCATGTATAAAGTCTCCAAAAGCCAACCTGGTTTTGAAGTCCAAAATAAATTATCCAAAGTCATCTGACAAGAATCCCTTGGACCTTGTGTTTAAGACTCCAAAGCCAGATGAAAAGAAGTTGTTGGCAAGGTCCATTGCATTCTTCAAAGATCCAACTGACTCAGTGCTAAAGAGAAGAATTGATAAGATCTACAGGAATGGGAAAGAAATCTGTGTGGTGGCTGGACACCCTCAGTTTGCAGAAGCAAAGAAGGACGAAAAGGAAAGAATCAAGCAAGAAAAGAAGCAAGCTGCTTTAGATGCTAAGAAACTCAAACAGAAGAAAATGCAAACTGCCATAGTAGCCAAGCTTCAAGCTGTGAAAACTGCAACTGAGATTTCTGAGAAACAATCTGTGGTAGCTGAAGATCAAGATCAGAAAATACACAAGGAACCTCAACTGAAAAGGAAGTTCAGATACAAAATCCTTCCCAAAAGAATGTTGGATTTTTGATGATGACAAGATGGAAGATTACATTCCCAAATAGTCTATAACTTCAACTCAAACATCCAAGCCCTCAGAAATGCAGGATGAATTTAAGGTGGATCCTACAAAGAACTTTCATGGTGAGCCAATAGTTCCTAAGGATGAGCCTATAGACTGGGATAGTTTGCCTCTTCATGAGCTTAATTGACCAATCTTCAACAAGCTAAAAAGGTCAAAGACAAGAGCAATCAAGAAGGTCAAGCCTGTGAAACTCAAAACTCAACCAACTGTCAGCAAGAGAGATCTTTTATATATATGTGACATCAAGGAGTTTTCAGATATAAATCTTTACATGGATGAACTTGAAGAAGTGAGAGCAATTGATGCTCACAAGAATCTCCCTGAAAGACTGGTGTTCAAGTACAAGGGTGGGAAAGAGATCATATGGCCCCTTCACAGGATTCTTCAAGAAAGCTGTTTTGTTTTGATAAAGATCTTCTCATCTTTCAAGAAAACTTTTGGATTCAATGTGACTGCCAAAAGAATGATTCTAAAGAATATAGAAGAACTAAGGAGCAACAAAGCCTCAAATGCACTCCCAATGACTTTATCAATTCCCCTCATAGGAAATAGAGTGCAATTGAGGCCTTATTGGCTGATGGATTTCATGGATGATAAAGGTGTTAGGAGATTCTTTAGGCTGGATGACCAATTGAGCATCTCAAGCAATGAGACTCTATTGGAAATGCAAGAAAAGCTAGACTTATCAAATGCTGAAGAACATGAATTTCACGAACAATGTAACGACCGGTATTTCTAAACCTTATCTATATATAATTGTGTGTTTATAATTGAGATTTAAATTGTGTGGAATTATAAATGTGGGTGATCTATATGTTGAGTGCCTATAAATTAAGTGTTTAATGTATTAGTTTATATAAAAAATTCTGAAAGGAAAATCTCATTATTTAGTATTTTTAAAATGATAATCAAAAGTATTTCAATCTATATGAAAAATCGATTTTTAAAAATCTTTTAACAACAAATTTTCAAATCTTATATCATTAAATTTCTAAAATCATAAGCTATTTTATAATATATATTTTGTGATTTTTGGAAGTGTAATTATATTTATAGAAATTGTTTTATATAGATTAGTTAATTTTTAATTTGAAATTTACTTAGTTGCCCATGCATGCATTTTGCTCCCAACACAAGATAAGGGCAAACTTGGAATATGACAGCCTGTTAGTAGGATTTAGAGAACAAAGAAGCATTTCCATTTCCATGATAAATTGAAGATATTCAGAGATGCTGGAAAGAGAAGTGAAGAAGCATGATATTAGACTAGATTCATTTTGTCTTATTAGTTTGTCTTTTTATCATGTATCTTGGTGATATAGAAACCAAGAGTAGCAAGTAGAATAACTAACTGAGTAAGCATTATTTCCAAAGAGATAGAAAAAGTTGTATTTGTTAAGAATCTCTTTGTAGTTATGTAAGTTCTCTTGTAAGCAGCTGTGTGTTATTCAAACATCAAAGAGTTCTCATCTCTATATATACACTACTATAAATATGGGATCAGACATCGGTTCAGAACCGATGTTAAAAAAAATCTGAACCGATGTCTTCGCGTGTGATGTTAAATGTCATCAGCCTTTGACATCGGTTAACAGCCGATGTTTATTACAATGCTATACATCGGTTTTAAGATTAAATGTGATGTCTTTGCAATAAATTTCAGCTTATATTACAGTATTTTTTTGGTGAATATGAGTATATTATGAGGTATTTATCCATTAAAACATGAAACCTACAAGCTCTAAAAGCCATTTATTAATATTTTTTCGAACAAACCGATGTGAAATGCTAGATCAGACATCGGTTAGATTAGTTGGCCGATGTGAAATGTTTGATTAGACATCGATTAAATTAGCCCCCAGATATGAAATGATGGATAAGACATGGGTGTTCTTCACGAAATCGATGTTAAATCTTTTTGTTTAACATCAGCCATTTTCTCTGACCGATGTAATTTGACTTAAAATACATTGAGTTTCTTTTCAGAACCGATGTCAAATGACTATTTCACATCGGTTTTTTTAGTTCTTTTTCGTTTAATATTATTTTACCTGATGTCTTTCTTATATTTTTTACATCATTTTATATTTTCCAATGTGATGTTAATGTTTTGTATATTGCATGCCATCCTGATACTGTTCATATCCACATGAACACATTACATTTACAAATAAAAAAATACCAAACAATGCAACATAAACATAAAGCTACATTGATACCAAATTTCTTCACTGCACAACTTGAAGTAGCATAGTTCACAATTATTTTTGTATCAATAATCATAAGTATACATGTATGTAACTAATACAAATCGAAACTTTGGCACGCCTTGTCATTGTTCTTACAATTCCAGCACTATATGAGAGGTACGAAGATCAAATCGACAAATATGTGTTGTTAGCATCCAGGAAACTGATGTAGTTGTATGTGATCCTCAACTAAGAGTATATTTTTGCCGCTTGAAGCTGCTTCCTTTTTGGCCCAGGTCTGGTAGTTTGCTGTCTAGAGGACTGCTTGCGACACCTTGGTTCCCTACATTACCCTTGTCTATATGTGTATTCTAAAAATTTGTGCAGAATGTGTGACTAACTAATAGTGCAGAATTAGGTCTGATCTTTTGTGTAATGGTAATGTACTGTGAAAACATAGCCACATCAAAATCATCATCTCTAGAATGCACCCCTACATTTTTATTTATTTATATATGCTCATTAAGGGCATACTTAATTAGCCATAACAAAGTGAAAATAAGAAACACGCAAAATAAAGAAAAAACAAATAACTCTAGATATAGATGTTTTTCTACAAGTAATTGGTAAATAATGATACACAAGATCACTAGGAGTTGGTAAACTTTATTTTTAATTTAGAACTTGCAAAAAACAATAAAGAAGAATTCAGCAGTATTCTGACCCACCTCCTGATTCACATTCATAGTATGGCCATGCATTCTTCCACTCTCGAGAGCCTGTCTTCTTCTCAACTCCTGATAATATCATTTCCTAGGACTAACTCTGGTTGGTTCCACAACTAACGTAATTCTCTTGTGGGAAGGTTGCCCAGTCAGACCTAACACATGGAACCTTAATTACCCATAAATAATAATTGAAATAAGATATGTAATTTATCATGTAAGTAAATAGCGAGCAAGTAGCTAATTTTCATAAATTACCCATGCCAAACATGTACTGACTTTATTAGTGGATCTAATGAAGGTGGATAGTGATGAAGGTGGAGCTGTATAGCTAGCGTGTCTAGACTATATTAACACATTGCACATCTTTCAAAGGTATGGGAATATTTGTTATTTTGCATGCACACAAGGGCTCTAGACTAGCTTGTAGTTTTAATGACTAAATTACCCAGATTTCAAATTTGAAACTTCTCTAAATTGGATAAAACAATGAAGACCTAAACAGAAAATGCTTTAATGAATGTAATATAATGTGATCATCAGGATGATATAATGTATAATGATTTTTCTCTTTAATAAACGCAATGAGCTACATATATTGTGTGTAATATTTAAATTATTTTCTTGTACAAAGTTAAACTTGCTTCCAAAACTTCTCTTAATAAATGATTGATAGGAGACACTAAAATTATTTGAAATGGTCCAAATTTCCTCGTTGAATTTCTAAATAAATAACAAATTGATATGCATTAGAGCCCATTTAAGTTTTTCTTTAGTGGTTTTTAAAATTCTAAACTCGCATAAATATAACAAAATTAAATATTTTATGTAAAATAAGAAAAAAACCCAAAGAAAAGAAATGAGGGCATTTTTTTTATAATTAGAACTCATGGTAATAAAGACTTAACTAATGTAAGGGTACAATTAGTTAACCATTAATTCTCAACAAATTGCTCATCTTAACAATGATATACATAAACATTTATCATATATGACTTGCTTGAATTTATATATGTCTCCCAGTGACTTATGTACATTCTTCAAATTATGTTTCTCATGCACTATTTACATGTGTTGGTTTGCATGTTTAATTGTCATGACAAGCAATATGATATTGCATAATAAAGGAAAACAATATGATATGAGGCTGGCATGTGACCTTTGGTTAATTAATGTCTGCAACCGTGAAGCTTTGAATATTGGAAAGGTGAGTTTGTCAAAAAATAATGGATTCGCCTCTATAAGCTTTTTGAGTTCAACCAGCATAATGCTGCGTGCTGATTTTGTATTCCCATACTTAGGGAGCTGCTCATTTTGCCTGTTGAACCAGTAAAAATAACATAAAAATGAAAAGGAATCAGAGAAGGTGTATCTTAAAAATAGAGGTATTAAATACAAGGTTAAGACCTGAAATTGTCCAGAGTAAGTAGTTAAGTAATTTCCTTGAAAAGTTCTTCATTGAAAGACGAGAACACCTTCAGATCCTTCACAAGAATCTCAACGGCTTTAGATCGGTCATTCCTGAGAATAAAAACAAAACATTATGTTAAAGATTAACTTGGCCTCTGTCAACAGATTGATGGAAGAATCATTAATAAGAATTCACCTATCAAGAGCTTTTAGATATTTCTATTTCCTGATCTCGAAAAAAATCTTCATTGAGTAGCGATTGTCCTCAACCTTCATAAAATCACATAAATAGCGTTCAACTTCATCCCACTCGCCCGCCTGAACTTGCTCGTCAAAGTATTTTGTATTGAAGTAGAAGCCAGATTCATGTTCCAGCCTAATCAAAAACAAAAATAGATCCTTTTTCAATATCATAAACATTATTTTAACTTGCTCGCCCGCCTGAAAAAGTACATGGCCAATATTGAACAGTCGATGAAACATATAGATAAGTTCTTCAACCTTTACACATAAATTAACTAATTTAACACTAAAATTAGAGAGAGAGAGGGGGGGGAGATAGAGAGAGAGCGAGAGAGAGAGAGAGAGAGAGAGAGAGAGAGAGAGAGAGAGAGAGAGAGAGAGAGAGAGAGAGAGAGAGACTTCACCTCACCAGATCCACAAAAATCATCAGACTTCTTAGAACAATAACCAGATCCCCCTCCTTCCATTGTAGCCACTTTCTCATAAAATTTATAGTAACATGTACATATAAATAAACTAATTTAACACTAAAATTAAGCAAAACTCAAACAAATTGAAGAAGACAGATCTAGGGTTTGACCTTCAAATAATCAAACAATTAACGATTCATATAATCGGGTTTATGTAACTGTAATTTAAGAGAGAGAGAAGAGTGAGAAAGTGAGGTCGGGATAGAGAGTGAGGTGAGAGATGACGGAAAAAGACGGAGAGAGGTAGGCAGGTGAGAGAGAGTCGAGGTGTGAGAAAGGGGGAAACTGAAGATATTATTGGAAAGGGGGAAACAAAATTTTTGTTGAAATGAAATGGGGGGAAATGTGTGTGTACTAAGGGGGAAAATGACTTGTTATTTTAAATTTTTTTAAATTGATTATAGACAACGGCCAGTATAAATAACCGATGTCAAAGTAAAAAATGTTTATTTGGTATTTTTTAAAATTGAACATAGACAACAGTTGCTATATAAAACTGATGTAAATATTATTGATTAACATCGATTTAAGAGAAACCGATGTTAAAAACTCTTTTAACATCGGGTGCATTACATGCCGATGTCTAAACACCGATGTCGTATCTACTATTTCTAGTAGTGATATCTCTGGTGGATAAGTTCAAATCCACCAGAAAGTTTTAAAGCCTTGTGTTTTATTGCTTTGTGTTTTGATTTCTATTTTACTTTCATTCCGCACTTCGTGCAAAATCAAATACAGTTATATATCAAGTAAAAACATTCTTAAAATCAGAAAAAGAAGCCAGAATTACATTCAACCCCCCTTCTGTAATTCTTGTTGCATTGTTTGGGAATAACAAGTATCACTTAAGAAATACATTTACAATCTCAGGAGCGAAAGAGAGATATCCCGTTTTTAGTGAAACACTGTAAATTGCACCTGTGAGATTACTTTGTAATCGTAAAATTATTTCTTCAATGTAAAGCTCAGGTGGCAAGTCGAAAAACAAACCACATGAAAATTTTGAATATGTGTGCTCCTTTTTTAATTAAATTACTACTGTTAGGTCACACTTTCACTGTAGAGGGGGTGAATACAGTGTTTATTACAATCAAATCAAACTTCAAGAACTTATGTAACAGAAAACAAACTTTATTGAAACAATAAACTCTGTTACAATCTGGAACTGTTATCTCTCAATGATGAACAAAATATCACGAGAGCTGCTAGGGTTATAGTAAATAATATTCTCGATAATGATAACACTTATAGTGTAAACCCTATGTCTGTGTTTATATACTACACAGTTACAAGATAATCGCTAATTGATATGGAATATAATTCTGCTTCCTAAAATATATCAATCAGATATCTTCTATTCCAAGTATTCCATTCTTCACGGAATTCCTTCTTCATGCATATCTCTTCTTATGTTTAACTTGATCTTCTTAACTTTAATCAGCTACTGTCCTTATCTGATCGTCCTTCAGCACTTAAGTTCCGATATCTATCTCCTGATGCTTATCTCCTGATAACATAAGTACTGATATCCCTTAAGTTCTGACTTCCAGTATAAGTACTGATCAGTTAAGTACTGATTTGTCCTGTTCAAATAAGATCTGAAATCTAAACATAAAACATATTAGCCATGACATTATCAAATATATCTAACAATCTCCCCCAACTTGTAAATTAGCAAAATATACAAGTTTAACAGATATTTGATGATGTCAAAAACATTAAGTACAAATGCATGAGAAATAGACAAGATAACTACAACTTACAGTCCTTAAAGTTTTTACCAATTCAACTTCTGATAACAACTTCAATCTGTATAAATGTTAGAATTTAAGCAGTTGTAGATCTTCGACTTGGCTTCATCATTTTCTGATCTCTCTGATGTCAGGAGTTGTTCTGAGATAATTCTTCAACAAACATTTCTCAGCATATCTGAGTTCATCAATCATTCTCCGTTTGACATCTTTAAGCTCTGCAGTATCTTCACCAGTTTGAAATATTGCAGCTCTGAGATCATTAATCTTTGCTTTTCTCAACTCCCGATCTAGTCTTATGACATAAGCTTTGTTAGACTCTAGATTGAATTCAAGCCCATTAATACCAAGATATGTTCTGATCTGTGCAGTATTAGGCTTCATATCAACAATATCACCATTGTGATTTCTGTACTTTGGAACATATCTGCTGTCAGACTTAACAGAATAAAGCCTTTTCTGTCTCTGAATCTGTTCTTTTAAGTAGTTTGCAGCAGTCTCTGTTATTCTGTTATCCACTTGAAGTAAGAAAAGTACATGCTCCAATTCTTCAAAATACTTCAAAGGAATAGCATTTTGTCTTATATGATAAACCCTACCATCTGTCATGAAATACAACATGATGTATTCTTTCAAGTAGGTATGGTAAACCATCTGTACAGATTCCAATTGATTCAATCTTTCAGGAGTTGCTCCAATACCTGGTTCACTCAAGGAAGTTGGATCATCGGTAGTGTTGTGTACTCTTCTTTCATCAGCACTTCCCAATCCAGTTTTATCTCTAGCTTCCTTTCCAGTAACTACTCTTGCTTCAAAACCACTTGGAGTAGTCTTCAAAGATTGAGTCTGTTTTGCTTTAGTGAATCCTGGTAGGAGTGTTTTAAATTTATTTTCTGATATCAAGTTAACTTGAGCACTGTCAGAGGTTACTTGCTTCTTCTGAATATCAGAACTTACAATTTCTTGACTCTGAACAACTTGAGCCATGTCAGAGGTTGTTTTAAGAACTTTTCTTGAAGTCAGAGCAAGATCATCTTTTCCATCAGTAATTTCTTCTTCCTCAGGAGGTACATAAGGCTTGATTGGTTCACCAACCTTTTCTTTACCCTTGGATCTTGGATCTATCTGTGGTTGTGATCTAGCCAAAGTTTCTTCAGTATGTATCCTTTCTTTGATCACAATGCCTTTAGGTTTTGGAAGTAACTTTTTACCAGAAGCTTCAGATTTAGATGTGACTTTCTCTGATTTAAGCCTGGCTTCTTCTTCCTTTAAACTTTCCAAGTCCATCCCTGGATTTTCTTGAAGAAATAACTGTCTTGACATTTCCTCATCAAGATCTAGAAGTTCATCAGAACTTATCCTTTTACCAGCAGCAGAACTTATTCTTTTCCCAGTATCAGAACTTGTTCTGTGACTAGCTTGTCTTGATGTAAACCTTCTACCTTGACTATGACCACTACCCATTCCAGAGTTTCCTTGGTCATCTTTTCCATCATCCTTTCCTTGCAGTGACTTGTTGGTATCGCATTTGGACTTAATTACCTTCTCCCCCTTTTTGGCATCAGCGGGTAATAAAAGAGAGATAAGTAGTTCTACTGAGGTCTGGATTTCAGTAAGTTGCGATTGCTGAGAAGCTTGATTTGTCAGAATTTGATCAATCTGAGCTTGTTGCTTCTCTTGAGTTTTCTCAATATAAGCAACCCTGTCAATGGTAGGTTGGAAGAACTTTTTCTTATCAATTTTCCAAACTTGTTCTTGTTTGATAAAGTTCTCCTGAATCTTGTGTAGCTCTGCATGAGTGTTGGAATGAAGACCTTGTAGATGGTTAGTACTCAATGCAGTGACTCTAAGCTGGATTTTAAAATCATCAGAATGTAACATTTCATCAGCTTTAGTCAAGTGCTCAGCAAGATGTAAAGCATTTGGAACACATGAAACTGAGTTCCATTCCTTAGTCCACTCCTGACCTGCAGGAGTTTCACTCCAAGGTACTGGTGCATCCCTGAGAACAAACTCTTTTACCAGTTCAGACTTAGGAAGAGTCAGTGGAGGAGTATGTCCTGAAGGACCTGCTTCATCAGCATCTACAGTTGTAGCAGCCTCACCAGTATCTCCAACATTTGCAGCATCAGAACTTAGAGAATCAGTATCTTCTGATAAGATAACTGTGTGAGTAGCAATGGAGGCTTCAACATCCTCTAATTGCTGATCTGATACTAAGTTCTGATCAACAGCCATATCCTGATGCTCACCTAAAATCTGATCATCAGCATCTTGATGCAGAGAAGGTGTTAGTGATAACTCAGGAGTTTGAACAGCATCAGTAACAGGTGTTGTGGAAGGATTATTTGCTGTTGGAGCTTCTAAGAAAAGTATTTCAGGCACAACCAGGTTCTGAATATCAATTTCAGCACTTGTGCCTGGATCAACAAGAGACATAGAAGGTGAATTAGCCTTGTCAGATACAGGTTCCTGAGATGGAGTTGATGGAGAAGAAGTGACTGGAGCAAATTCCTTGTCTTGTGAGATCAGAGATTCCTAATCCCCTTCCTTAGCTGCTTCCTCCTCATCATCTGAAACTGGCCTTTGTGCCCTCTGTTTCTTGTACTTCCTTGTTGATTTGGATTCCTTGGGAGTTTCAGGAACCGTCATACGTCTAAGCCTCTTGAGAAGCCTAGAACTCCCAATTGCAGAATCCTTCTGAGAAGTTGCCTTCTCAGCTTCATTTACCACAGGTTCTGAAGAAAGAATCTGATCCTCAGAATCTGATTCATCTCTCAAAGTAATGCTTCTCCTCTTTTGAGGTGTTTGAGGAACAGTCTTTGTTCTCTTTGGCTGAGAGGATGTAGGCTTCACAGTAGGTGCTGAAGAAGAAGGTTGAGCAGTCTGTGAAGTGGAGAGATAGGATTTGAGATAAGTTCTGAGGGTAGGTTGAGTAGAATGAGAGGTAGGTACTGAGGTTGATGGATTTTGGTTAGGGTGAGTTGGTTGAACATTTGAGTAAACAGATTTGTAAGTAGCAGGATCAGCATTGACCAGAATCTGTTTCACAGACTGAGGAATCTGTAATGGTCTCACCATTGATTTCTTTGTGTCAGCATTTATCAGGTCGTTAAAGTACCTTTTTGCAACCTTAAAAGGTGGGGTTTGAGTGCTGACTAACTAGGATTCAGCAGTACAATACGTATAAATAAGTTGACAGAATCTAGCAAAATAAACAACACCTCGATCCTCTGTCATCCTATCCCCAATAAAACCAATTATTCCAGTTGCAAAATCAAAATGAGTTTGATGGATAATAGCATACCCGATGTGCTGACTCAGAATTGGGATGGCATCAAAATTTGAACACTTGTTGCCAAAAGCCTTGGTGATGCAATCGAAGAAGAAACTCCATTCTCTTCTGATATTAGCCCGTTTCAACTGTCCAAGTTTCGTCAGACTCTTTTCATATCCCAAATCAGTCATTAACTCCCGAAGTTCTGATTCCTCTGGTATAGAGAAGGTACAATCTTCTGGAAGATGTAATGCTCTTCGTACTGTACCAGGAGTGACTACATAGGATGAATCACCCACTTGGAAGATAATACTGGGAGTTCCTCGTTTACCACCATCATCAAAAACTCCAGTCCTCCAGAACCGCATAACTTGTTGACTTGAAAATAATTCAGGCTGAGTTAAGGCGTACCCAACCTCACTATGTGCAAGAAGATCTTGCACAAAATGCAATTCAGATGGAGCTTCAGCATGATCAAGAATTGCAGCATAGTTGTTTGGAACAAACTTTGCTCCATCAATGATTAAATCCTTTGGTGCCATGTGAAAAAATATTGAAATTCAAGTATGCCTGTTAGGTGTTTGAGATAATGTCTGTATGAGAAACCAACGTGAGAAAGAATGAGAAAGAGAGTAAAAGTAAGAAGAGAGATAAAGTATAAAGAAAATAAAAGATTAAAGAAATCTTCTCTCTTTTGTTCTTATACTCTGAAAAAAAAATGTTACCGTTGGACACCTGTCAGACATGCAGTAATAACGGATAGTTACTGGGCTCGAGAAAACAGGAATGATTACTTACCCAGTTGCCTTGTTTCAAGGAAAAACCATTTCAGTTATTAAGAGACACAGTTTTAATTCAAAATTAAAACCGTTAGCACTGATTGAATTATTTTTCACTGCAACATTAATATTCTGAAAATGAATCATGTTAAAAATGACCGAGATAATTTCGATGAATAAGTGCTGACAAAGAATCAGAACTTAAATAAAGACAAAATTTAAATGGTCATCAGAATATCAAGCAGGATTTAACAACACAAGATAAAATAACTCAGAGACAAAATCTTGAAGTAAAAACAGTTTTCATTAATATATCAAGTCAATACATATATGAAATAGAAATTACATCAATACAAGATTTTCCCTAAGCTTCTAATCCTAACGTCAACAGCTTTAGTCCTAGCTAAGAAGCCTGACAAAGCTGAGGATGAAGAAGAACAGGAAGAAGACGAGATTAAGTCATCTTCCTCTTTCTATCTTCGACGAACAAGATAGCGAGTCGAATGATTTGCTCTTGCTGACGGATAGCTTCCCGCCTTTCCTCCTCCAGGCGCTCCAGATGGCGATGGTAATCCATCTCGAAGAATAGAAGGTGAGCCAGCACCTCCTGTGGGACAGAGTCCCAGATCTCCTCAGGAATGGCTGTTATATGCCACTCCTGCTGCCACTCGGCACAACTGAGCTCCATTGTGAAGGTTTGTGTATTCAAAAACATGTTGTATCGAACCATTGTGTTTTTGACAGAAGAAGGAGGATAAGTGTGTGAGAAGAATGTGATGGAAAGACTAATGTGAAGTGGCTGTGTATATAGGCAAGAGAATGCCAAGAGACGCAAAGATATTTAATGCTGACAGGTAGAATTAATTCTACCTCGTCTCCCTAGACTTTGAAAAAGAATAACAGTCATTGGAAAAGGAATGTGCACATGTAACAAGAGTGAACTGTTCAAGGACGAGTGCCATTATGTTTTAACCATAGACTATTAATCTTCCACTTCAACATTTCGAAATTAATCTGAGACTGTTACCAAATTTTACTCACAGATAAGTCAAGTAAAGGGTTAGACTGAAAAATCAGAACTTAGACCTATACCAGAACTTAACAGTCATCAGAACATAATGTCTTAACTCGAACAAGGAATATCTATCTTAGTAAATACTCATACAAGTTCTTAGTTATGAACGTCAGAACTTAATCATCAGAACGTGGAACTAGAACTTGTCCTCAGAATTTGTGCAAAAATGACACAATGACTGTTTATCTAAAATAACATAGACCACCACAGAAATTTTCATCATTCAGATGGAGTGATTAGTGTGTGCATTAAGCTAAATAACAGACAAAGAGTAAAGTCTGATCTACTTCAGTACATCTTAGAAATAAGTCATAATTAAAATTTTGCTAAAGAGCTGTCATTATCCTGAAACCTACTGATAAATGAGTTCATGCATGAGTCCACCTCAACTGTTTTTGTGCTAATTTTATGCATCTTTTGAAATTCTATTTTACAGTGGCTTCTCAGTGTAAGTGAGTCACGACTGTTTATCAGAATTTATGCTATTATCAGAGTATTTCTCCAGTAATCATAGAGTGTGAAAAGTCACCAAGAAAATATTTTGCTTTTCTAATGCATATTTACTTAATACCAGCAATGCACTTGGGTCGTCCCATTCACATTTTTACTCTAGATCTCAAAGGAGTACCTGATATTATTCTTTGATTCTTGTTGTTCTTCTTTTGATAAGTGAGGTTTATCAGCACTTAGTACATTCAGCAGTTTTACTAGAATCAGAACTTAAACAGATGAGTAGCATTATTCTAATTTTGGACTTAGTAGTAAGATGAATAAAGTAAACTAAACTAAGCTCAAGTATCAGAATTTGCTTGTGTCATTAGATTTCCACAGAAATAATTACTTCTTTCATGGGATCATTTGTTTATTAAAGACTAGTAGGTCAGTATCTAGCACAATTATCCTCATAGGATAGAATGTTTACTTAAACAGATATATCACTTATGAGAGTTAAGAGATATGTATCAGGCAACAGTCAGTACTTAAAAACATTTATCAATTAATGCACAGAATATACAAAGAGATTAATTATGTAAATACTGATCATAAAGTCTGATAACATAGAACAAGTTTAAGCAGATTTAGAGAAAGAACCTGAAATCATTCCAAGTTCATTTACCAATTTTGTAAAGGTAGCTTCACACAGTGGTTTTGTGAAGATATCTGCTACTTGTTGATCTGTGGGAACAAAATGCAATTCCACTGTACCTTCATCCACATGTTCCCTGATGAAATGGTACATGATGCTGATGTGCTTTGTCATAGAGTGTTGAACTGGATTACCTGTCATAGCAATAGCACTTTGATTATCACAGTAAATAGGGATTTTGAAATATGTTAACCCATAATCCAGTAACTGATTCTTCATCCAAAGAATCTGTGCACAGCAGCTTCCTGCAGCAATATACTCTGCTTCTGCAGTTGATGTGGAAATTGACTTTTGTTTCTTGCTATACCAAGAAACCAATCTGCCTCCAAGAAATTGGCAGCTACCACTTGTGCTTTTCCTGTCAATTTTGCAACCTGCAAAATCTGCATCTGAGTAACCTATTAATTTAAAATCTGATTCTCTAGGATACCATAATCCTAGATCAGCTGTTCCTTTAAGATACTTAAAGATTCTTTTTACAGCTGTTAAGTGAGGTTCTCTTGGATCTGCTTGAAATCTTGCACAAAGACAGGTAGCAAACATGATATCTGGTCTACTAGCAGTTAGATAGAGAAGTGAGCCAATCATACCTCTGTAATCAGTAATATCTACTGAATTACCAGTATCCTTATCCAGTTTTGTTGCAGTGGCCATGGGAGTGGATGCACTTGAGCAGTCTTGCATTCCAAATTTCTTCAGCAAGTTTCTGGTGTACTTAGATTGACAAATAAAAGTTCCTTTTTCACTCTGCTTGACCTGAAGGCCCAGAAAATAACTAAGTTCTCCCATCATACTCATCTGATATCTTGACTGCATTAGGTTGGCAAACTTTTTGCAAAGTTTGTCATTTGGAGACCCAAAAATAATATCATCAACATAAATCTGGATCAAAAGTAAGTCCTTGCCATGGTTGAGATAGAACAGTGTTTTGTCAATAGTTCCTCTGTTGAATCCACTTTCCAGAAGAAACTGAGCTAAAGTCTCATACCATGCTCTAGGAGCTTGCTTAAGTCCATAAAGTGCTTTATCAAGCCTGTAGACATAATCTGGATGTTTGGAATCTACAAAGCCTGGAGGTTGTTCAACATATACTTCCTCTTCCAATTCTCCATTGAGAAAAGCACTTTTCACATCCATTTGAAAGACAGTAAACTTTTTGTGAGCAGCATAAGCCATGAATATCCTTATGGCTTCTAACCTAGCAACTGGAGCAAATGTTTCATCATAGTCAATTCCCTCCTGTTGAGAATATCCTTTTGCAACCAGCCTTGCCTTGTTCCTTACAATTATGCCATCACTGTCAGTTTTGTTTCTGAATACCCACTTTGTACCAACAACCGATCTATTCTTGGGTCTTGGCACTAAGGTCTAGACTTTGTTTCTTTCAAATTCATTCAACTCTTCCTGCATTGCTTGCACCCAATCAGCATCTTGAAGAGCTTCTTCCACTTTCTTTGGCTCAGTCTGAGAGAGAAAAGAATTGCAAAGACATTCATTCGAAGTACCTGTTCTAGTTCTGACACCTGCCTCAGGATTTCCAATTATCAAATCAGGTGTATGTGATTTTGTCCACTTCCTTGCAGATGGAAGATTTTCTCTAGAACTGGATGCTCCCCCATGATTCATGCTGTCTTCGGTTTCAGTTCCTTGACACCTTGTCTCCAGTGCATCCCATATCTCCTTAGCAGTCTTGCAGTTGATTACCCTGTTTGACATTACATTATCAATGGCACTATGCAATAAGTGTCGTACCTTGGCATCCTTAGCAATAGATGCTATATCTTCAGCAGTGTAAACACTCTTTTCCTTTGGTACGGTCATTGCTGCTTCACCTGCAACTACAACAGCGAGCTTGGTAGGTTTGTGAGGCCCTTCCTTGATTCTATCAAGGTATTCTGGATCTGTTGCTTCCAGAAACATGGTCATCCTTACCTTCCATATGGGATATTCAGATGGTCTCAATATGGGAACTCTGATAGTCTCATATCGACTCTGAGTTGATGTCTTTGATGATTCCTCAGTTTTGGTAGGCTTAGTTGGAGTTTCTGTGTCAGACATGATTGTGTTTGGATCTTTAACTGTATGTGTGTTAACAGAAGGCTCTGATACCACTTGTTAGGTCACACTTTCACTGTAGAGGGGGTGAATACAGTGTTTATTACAATCAAATCAAACTTCAAGAACTTATGTAACAGAAAACAAACTTTATTGAAACAATAAACTCTGTTACAATCTGGAACTGTTATCTCTCAGTGATGAACAAAATATCACGAGAGCTGCTAGGGTTATAGTAAATAATATTCTCGATAATGATAACACTTATAGTGTAAACCCTATGTCTGTGTTTATATACTACACAGTTACAAGATAATCGCTAATTGATATGGAATATAATTCTGCTTCCTAAAATATATCAATCAGATATCTTCTATTCCAAGTATTCCATTCTTCACGGAATTCCTTCTTCATGCATATCTCTTCTTATGTTTATCTTGATCTTCTTAACTTTAATCAGCTACTGTCCTTATCTGATCGTCCTTCAGCACTTAAGTTCCGATATCTATCTCCTGATGCTTATCTCCTGATAACATAAGTACTGATATCCCTTAAGTTCTGACTTCCAGTATAAGTACTGATCAGTTAAGTACTGATTTGTCCTGTTCAAATAAGATCTGAAATCTAAACATAAAACATATTAGCCATGACATTATCAAATATATCTAACAACTACACGCTATAAAGTTCTACAATATGTTTAGCACAATACTTTTGTATATATTTTCCGCATAATATTTATTCGAGCTCTATTTATGAATAAATTTGTTGTAAAATATGTATACTGCATGTTAAATTATATTTTTTATTTAAGTTTTGCACTATTAAGTCAAAATATTTATTTTCAAGTATATCCCTCAATTTCTTTCATTTCTACCGTAGGGTCTTATATAATCTAATGGTATATATGGTCTCCAATAATATAGGTCTTCACTGAACCTGTGTGTATTTGTCTATTTGCATATGGATATGCATGAGTGCTCAAATTAGAACCCTCAATATAGTGACATATGAGATCTAATCTCATTTACATATTATTTCTATATATAAAAAATTATAGCCGCACAATATAATCTTAGATTTCATTTTTATTTTTATCCCTTTCATCCACCCATTCCTAATATATATTTCTTACTAAGATCTTTAGATTATAATATTCAATTTTGAATTTTATGTTACAGAATGAAATACTTCTTTGTAAAAATAATAATTACAAACAAAATTGACTTACTTTTCATTTGAATGATATTTGTAAATATTAAGAACAAAATAATATGCCATATTTAATATTATAATTGAAAATCTCATAATATGAAAGTATCTATTTGTATTACAAAAAAAGTAACTTCGTATATTTATTAAAAAAATTTAATACCTCTTTTGATTCATTTTTTTTCTTAATTAAATTTTGGCTCACACTATATATTGCTTAACACTACGAAATGATATTGCAATCTATTACAGTGCCTAAAATCGCTGCATTTCATACAATGAAACATTTGTTCAGTCATCTGCAAAATGGAAAAGTTTACAATTCTATTTTTCACCATCCTTCTATTTTCAGGTTCTTTATTTCTCCTTTTCCCAGTTACATACCATAATGTAACAATTATTTATAATTTTATGTTCTAGAGTTGTTAGATTAATATTGTGTTTCTCTAAAAAAAGTTGTTTATTTATAAAAATTTAAGGTAGATCATGCATTATCCTAATATAGTCTCCTAGCCCTCATATCTTCACTCATATTTTTAAGTCTCTCTCCATGTGTGAGTTTTATTGTAAACATATACTTTGTTATGTAATGAACCTGTGTCATTTTAATTTGATTTGCAGTGAGTTTAATGGCCCCTCAAGAAGAAGCAGCCGGTAATGTGTACACGGCTGTGAAAACATACCCAAACACCAATTGCTTTTTGCCAGATTATGTTTCTTGGTGCAAAGGAACATATCACGACAAAGGAATCTGCACTGCTATTAACTGCACTTGTACATATAAATGTTGATTCTCTTCTTTATGTTTTACATTTTCGATGAAATTTTATAATGTAATCGAATTATTATTAATTAATTGATTGTTTCTTTAACATTGAATCTTTGAATGCATAAAATTGTTAAGGGGTGTTGATATAGTTGTTTTATATACATTTTACAAGGCATATTATAATATAGAATGATAAGAATTTTCTAAAAAACCTTTATTCTATGGAATAAAAATATTATCAAAAAATATTTATTCTTAAATAAATTTATATTCACTATTCAATACGACAAATTATCAAACTAAAAACTTTTTTATGAGAATATATTCTCTTTTATTTGATATTATAATGAGATTAGGCTAGATTGTTTCAAAAAAACTACTCTTACAGATAGTAAATTTAATAAATAATTGGAAAAAGGTGTTTATCACCTATAAAAAATTTTCAAATCCACATTTTCAGTCATAACAAAATCCGAATTTAATATATTAGTTTGAAAACTTGTGAGGTGCTCCGAATCAAGATTAGTGTTTAAGCTCATACAAGGTAATTGATATTTGTTCAAATATTTACCTTTGCATCATAAATTCGATTCATTTTAAAACCCTCATGGCGTTTCTTGAGTTTGTGAAACACCTACATATAGTTAAGCTCATTTTGGAATGCTATATGTTAGGAATTAAATCTGAATCTTGATTATAAGCAAATCAGAGGGCATAATCATGTTAGGTCGAATTGTAGCATTTAATGGATAACTATCCTAAGGGATACCCATCGAGGGAGTAGCCCTTCGACTACTGAGGTTGATTGTAACATTTCCTGTGAGATTCCTGTTATAGATAGTGATCCTGTTTTTCATTCAAAAGTTGTGTTGACTCAATGGATAATCTAGAATATGGTGGATAATTGTACATACTTAATTCCATGTAATTCTGATAAAGTGAAGTGAGCTATCAACTGTTAAGTGAAGACACAACATCAACTGCTAACTACATCAACTCATTAACGGCTAATCCAAATGATGTCAAAGACTAAGGAGACACAAAGAGCTGGTCATAGTGACTTAAAAATGGTCAAATCATGAGTGTAACACATCACATGGATTGATGAGAATCTCATTAAAGAAAATGAAAACCAACACAAAATTTGCATGTGATCTTGGATTCCGAAGTAGAAGAAACATTCTGTTTCCGTGCATGACAGATTGAAGGGATATTCAAAATAATATATCAAGATAAAATCTAGCCTCACTTGTCAAGCCTCACGGGAAGGAATGCAGAAGAAATCTTGCTAGACCTAGAAGATTATGTTATGTATTGTCTAGCAAGCGTTGTAACTTGGTGCTATATAAACCAAGTTGTAGCAGTAGTATCACTTAAGAAATAGATTTAAAATCTCAGGTGCAAAAGAGAGATATCCTGTTTTGAGTGAAAAACTGTAAATTGCAGCTGTGAGATTACTTTGTAATCGTAACATATTATTTCTTCAATTTAAAGCTCAGGTGATAAGTCGAAAAATAAAACACATGAAATTTTTTAATATACGTGCTCCCTTTTTAATTAAATTACTACACGCTATAAAGTTCTACAATATATTCAGCACTATAGTTTTGTATATATTTTCCGCATAATATTTATTTTGCGCTCTATTTATGAATACATTTTTTGTAAAATATTTATATTGCATGTTAAATTATATTTTTTATTTAAAGTATTGCACTATTAAGTCAAAATCCCTCACTTTCTTTCATTTCTACCGTAGGGTCTTATATAATCTAATGGTAGATAGGGTCTCCAATAATATAGGTCTTCACTGAACCTGTGTGTGTGTTTATTTGCATATGTATATGCATGGGTGCTCAAATTAGAACCCTCAATACGGTGAGATATGAGATCTAATCTCATTTACACATGATTTCTATATAGAAAAAATTATAGCCGCACAATATGATCTTAGATTTTATTTTTGTTTTTATCCCTTTCATCCACCCACTCTTAATATATATTTTATTACTAAGATCTTTAGATTATAATATTCAATTTTGAATTTTATATTACAGAGTGAAATACTTCTTTGTAAAAATTGTAATTACAAACAAAATTGACTTACTTTTCGTTTGAATGATTTGTAAATATTAATTACAAAATAATATACCATATTTAATATTAAAATTGAAAATCTTATGATATGAAAGTATCTTGTATCATATCTATAATATGAAAGTATATATTTGTATTACAAAAAAGTAACATTATATATTTATTACAACATTTAATACCTCTTTTGATTCATTTTTTCCATAATTATATATTGGCTCACACTATATATTGCTTAACAAAACAAAATGATATTGCAATCTCTTACAGTGCCTAAAATCGCTGTGTACACAAAGTGAAACATTTGTTTAGTCATCTGCAAAATGGAAAAGTTTACAATTCTATTTTTCACCATCCTTCTCTTTTCAGGTTCTTTATTTTTCCTTTCCGCAGTTACATACCATAATGTAACAATTATTTATCATTATATGATCTAAAGTTGTTAGATTAGGATTGTGTTTCGCTAAAAATTATTGTTTATTTATAAAAAATTAAGGTAGATCTTGCATTATCCTAATATAGTCTCCTAGCCCTCATATCTTCACTCACATTTTTAAGTTTCTCTCCATGTGTGAGTTTTATTGTAATCATATACTTATGTTATGCAATGAACCTGTGTTATTTTTATTTGATTTGCAGTGAGTTTAATGGCCCCTCAAGGAGAAGCAGCTGGTAATGTGTGCACAGCTGTGAAAACATACCCAAACACCAATTGCTATTTGCCAGATTGTGTTTCTTGGTGCAAAGGAACATACCACGGCAAAGGAATCTGCACTGCTATTAACTGCACTTGTACTTACAAATGTTGATTCACTTCTTTGTGTTATACATTTTCGATGAAATTTTATAATGTAATCGAATTATTATTAATAAATTGATTATTTCTTTAACATTGAATCTTTGAATGCTTAAACTTTTTTATGGGTGTTGATATAGTTGATTTATATACTTTTTACAAGGGATATTATAATATATCATGATAAGAATTTTCAAAAAAACCTTTATTTAGCGCAATAAAATTTTTATCAAATAATATTTATTCTTAAATAAATTTATATTCACTATTCAATACGATAAATTATCAAACTAAAAACTTGTTTATGAGAATATATTCTCTTTTATTTGATATTATAATGAGATTAGGCTAGATTTTTTCAACAAAAAACTACACTTACAGATAGTAGATTTAATAAGTAATAGCAAAAAAGGTGAATATCACCTATAAAAAATTTTTAAATCCACATTTTCAGTCATAACAAAATCTGAATTTAATATATTAGTTTAAAAACTTGCGAGGTGCTCCGAATCAAGATTAGTGTTTAAGCTCATACAAAGTAATTGATATTTATTTAAATATTTACCTTTGCATCATAGGTTTGATTCATTTTAAAACCCACATGGCGTTTCTTGAGTTTGTGAAACACCTAAATATAGTTAAGCTCATTTTGGAACGATATATGTTAGGAATTAAACCTGAATCTTGATTATAAGCAAATCACATGGAATAATCATGTTAAGTCGAATTGTAGCCTTTAATGGCTAACCATCCTAAGGGATGCCCATTGAGGGAGTAACCCATCGAGTGATGAGGTTTATTGTAATATTTCCTGTGAGATTCCTGTTATAGATAGTGATCCTGTTATTCATTCAGGAGTCATGTTGACTCAATGGATAATCTAGAATATGGTGGCTAGTTGTACATACTTGATTCCATGTAATTATGATAAAGTGAAGTGAGCTATCAACTGTTAAGTGAAGATATAACATCAACTGCTAACTACATCAACTCATTAACGGCTAATCTAAATGTTGTCAAAGACTAAGGAGACAAAAAGAGCTGGTGATAGTAACTTAAAAATGGTCAAATCATGAGTGTACACATCACATGGATTGATGAGAATCTGAGTAAATAAAATGGAAACCAACAAAAACTTTACATGTGATCTTGGATTCTGAAGTAGAAGAAACATTCTATTTTTGTGCATGACAAATTGAAGTGATATTCAAAATAATATATCAAGGTAAAATCTAGCCTCACTTGTCAAACCTCACGGAAAGAAATACAGAACAAATCTTGCTGGACCTAGAAGATTGTGTTATGTATTGTCTAGCAAGCGTTGTAACTTGGTGGTATATAAACCAAGTTATAGCAGTAGTATCACTTAAGAAATAGATTTACAATCTCAGGTGCGAAAGAGAGATATCCCGTTTTGAGTGAAACACTGTAAATTGTAGCTGTGAGATTACTTTTTAATCGTAATACATTATTTCTTCAATGTAGAGCTCAGGTGGCAAGTCAAAAAATAAACCACATGAAAATTTTGAATATATGTGCTCCCTTTTTAAATAAATTACTACACGCTATGAAGTTCTAGAATATGTTCAGCCCTATAATTTTGTATATATTTTCCGCATAATATTTATTTCACGCTCTATTTATGAATACATTTTTTGTAAAATATTTATACTGCATGTTAAATTATTTTTTTCATTTAAAGTATTGCATTATTAAGTCAAAATATTGATTTACAAGTATATCCCTCACTTTCTTTCATTTCTACCGTATGCTCTTATATGATCTAATGGTAGATAGGGTCTCCAATAATATAGGTCTTCACCGAACCTGTGTGTGTGTTTATTTGCATATGTATATGCAAGGATGCTCAAATTAGAACCCTCAATATGGTGAGATATGAGATCTAATCTCATTTACACATTATTTTTATATAGATAAAATTATAGCCGCACATTATAATCTTAGATTTCATTTTTATTTTTATCCCTTTCATCCACCCACTCCTAATATATATTTCTTACTAAGATCTTTAGATTATAATATTTAATTTTGAATTTTATGTTATAGAGTGAAATACTTCTTTGGAAAAATTATAATTATAAACAAAATTGACTTACTTTTCGTTTGAATGATATTTGTAAATATTAATTACAAAAAATATACCATATTTAATATTATAATTGAAAATCTTATGATATAAAAGTATCTTGTATAATATCTATAATATGAAAGTATATATTTGTATTATAAAAATGTAACTTCGTATATTTATTAAAAAATTTAATACCTCTTTTGATTCATTTTTTTTCTTAATTACATATTGGCTCACAATATATATTGCTTAACAAAACAAAATGATATTGCCATCTATTACAGTGCCTAAAATCGCTACGTACACATAGTGAAACATTTGTTCAGTCATCTACAAAATGAAAAAGTTTACAATTATATTTTCACCGTCCTTCTCTTTTCAGGTTCTTTATTTCCCATTTCAGGTTCTTTATTTTTACCCTGGAAGTACGAAAATGTACAAGGATTTAAAAGAGAGTTATTGGTGGCCAAACATGAAAAAAAAATTTGTGGAATGGATAAGTAAGTGTTATACGTGTCAATGAGTAAAAGCGGAACATCAGAGACCAAGTGGATTGCTTCAACCACTAGACATACCAGAATGAAAATGGGAACATATCGCGATGGATTTCATGGTAGGATTACCAAAGACCAAGTCTAATCATGATGTAATTTGGATAGTAATCGATTGATTGACAAAATCAGCGCATTTCTTGCCAATAAACGAAAGGTTTTCGTTAGAAAAATTGGTCAAATTGTATTTGGACGAGATTATAATGCGTCATGGAGTTCCAGTATATATCGTATCTGATAGAGACCCGAGGTTTAACTCGAGATTTTAGCGACAATTTCATGATCATTTGGGAACTAAGCTGAGAATGAGTACGACATATCATCCGCAGACTGATGGATAAAGTGAAAGAACAATTCAAATGATCGAGGATATGATGCGAACCTGTGCAATAGATTTCAAAGGAAATTGGGACGAACATTTGCCATTGATTGAGTTTTACAACAACAACAGTTATCACGCAAGTATTGGCATGCCGCCTTATGAAGCGTTGTATGGAAGAAAGTGCAGATCCCCTACATATTGGGACGAAATTGGTGAGCGCAAATTAATTGGCCCATAGCAAGTTCAACAAATGAAAGAAAAGGTGGAAATGATTCGAAAAAGATTAATTGCTGCTCAAGATTGACAAATGAAGTATGCGAATTGAGAACGAAAAGATGTGCAATTCGAGCCTGGAGACAAAGTCTTGTTAAAGATATCTCCTTGGAAAGGTTTAACCAGATTTGGAAAGAAAGGGAAGTTGAGTCCTAGGTATATTGGACCATTCGAAGTACTGTGACAAGTTGGAAAGGTGGCTTATGAATTAGCGCTACCTCCGCAAATGCAACATCTTCACAATATATTCCATGTATCTCTTCTAAAGAAGTATAATGCCGATGCGAGCCATGCGATCGAGTTGGAACCCGTGGAAATTCAACCAGATTTGTCTTTCCTGGAACAACCAGTTCGAATCTTAGATCGAAAGGAGAGGACACTTAGAAATAAAGTTGTACCTCTAGTTACAGTGTTGTGGAGAAATACAATAGTGGAAGAATCAACTTGGGAATTAGAAAGTGAAATGCAAAAAAAGTATCCCCATCTATTTGCTTAGACTAGATTCTGGGGACTGTTAGGGCGAAAACACGCGCTAATATTCAAGCAAGTATACGTGTTCGCAAGTAATATAGAATACTTTCTAGTTCGTTCCCACAGAGACTCAGACTAATTATTGTTTAATTAAACTCACGCACCAATGTATGATTACTTCTCAATGTTAGGACACTAACACTTAGAATTGTTGACTAATTACTAACTACAATTAACTACTTAATTAATCACTTCAAATTAACAATATTAAAACACTCATGAGATCACAACTTCATTACTACTTCCTTCAATAGTTATTGTTATTACCTTTAGCATGTGACAGTGATGATATTAATCGAATAACACGAAACTGATAAAAGCCAACTTTCATTGTACTAATACCATTCTACCAAGCATCCACAATTAAGATGGAAGTTGAATAGTCATCAATTATGTTGAGTTCCTATATGTCTACAGAAATTGACAACACAACGATTTAAGCACAAGTTATTCCCTTTTGATTACACAGGGCGAATAAAACTGTTAGAGTGACCCACTAATCATGCACACCGTACATGAACCTATGCCAGCATGGCAAGTTCTAAATCTCAAGATCCACCGTCGCTTCACAAAAGATTAACACCCTATCTTATATGTTCGCGACGCACATAAGACGAATACGCACAACCAATACTAGATATCATACAATCATCACACACTAAAATATTAAACAATTAACTAAAGAATTCCATAGTAAATCCGTTGCAACCCCATGATCACGATTAGCCCATAATAGCACTTATCGTCATCATGGGTTCATATGAAATCATGATAAACAAACACAAGAAAATAATAACTAAACTAAATATATTAAATCAGAGTACGTCACAAGAGTAAATAGGTTCAAAGTAAGAAAACTAGCATCCAACGTTACAACAAAACAAGAATCACAAGAAAATATGCTTCCTCTTCGTTGCTGTGTGCTAAAACGGTCTTCTCCCTTCTCTCCTTTTCTCCTTGCTTAATACCACGATCCTCTCCCTTGAAAACGTCTCCAAATCTACTTATATACTAGTCCCATAAAACTCAGATTACATAGAAGTTGGAAGCTAAACAGAAGTAGAAGTATAAAACAATTTATTATTTTTCCCGACCCTGCGCGGCCGCTCAGCATAGCTGAGCGGGCGCTCAGCTTTCTGCGCGGCCGCTCAGCATTGCTGAGCGGGCGCTCAGGACCCTACTGGAAAATTCCTGAGTTTGCTCCGTTTCTTCGCCGTATTCTGCCCCTTTCTTTCTTCTCGCAATGGTGAACACATGCCAAGGCTTATTCTTGATGATTACTCCTCCGAAATGCAACTAATACCTTGAAATGCATAAACACTAGAAAAATGCATCAAATACACAAAATACTTGATTTCAAGGCACCAATTTAAGCCATTTTAAGATGTTCTAAGTGGTATAAAATGCCACTTATCATACCCCCAAACTTAAATCGTTGCTTGTTCTCAAGCGTCACAGACTCAAAAACAAATAAAACCATGCATGAATGCAATCTATATGAAAATGCAGCGATCCCCCTTACTACGAACAAACCAACCAAATTGCAACATCTCAACAAATGCAGTTAGGTGACTAAAGATCAATAAACTCATGCAAACGAACATACAACCAGAAACGTGGTGTGCAAAGGAACATATCACGACAAAGGAATCTGCACTGCTATTAACTGCACTTGTACATATAAATGTTGATTCTCTTCTTTATGTTCTACATTTTCGATGAAATTTTATAACGTAATCGAATTATTATTAATTAATTGATTGTTTCTTTAACATTGAATCTTTGAATGCATAAAATTGTTAAGGGGTGTTGATATAGTTGTTTTATATACGTTTTACAAGGCATATTATAATATAGAATGATAAGAATTTTCTAAAAAACCTTTATTCTATGGAATAAAAATATTATCAAAAAATATTTATTCTTAAATAAATTTATATTCACTATTCAATACGACCAATTATCAAACTAAAAACTTTTTTATGAGAATATATTCTCTTTTATTTGATATTATAATGAGATTAGGGAAGATTGTTTCAAAAAAAACTACACTTACAGATAGTAAATTTAATAAATAATTGGAAAAAGGTGAATATCACCTATAAAAAATTCTCAAATCTACATTTTCAGTCATAACAAAATCCGAATTTAATATATTAGTTTGAAAACTTGTGAGGTGCTCCGAATCAAGATTAGTGTTTAAGCTCATACAAGGTAATTGATATTTGTTCAAATATTTACCTTTGCATCATAAATTCGATTCATTTTAAAACCCTCATGGCGTTTCTTGAGTTTGTGAAACACCTACATATAGTTAAGCTCATTTTGGAATGCTATATGTTAGGAATTAAATCTGAATCTTGATTATAAGCAAATCAGAGGGCATAATCATGTTAGGTCGAATTGTAGCATTTAATGGATAACTATCCTAAGGGATACCCATTGAGGGAGTAGCCCTTCGACTACTGAGGTTGATTGTAACATTTCCTGTGAGATTCCTGTTATAGATAGTGATCCTGTTTTTCATTCAAAAGTTGTGTTGACTCAATGGATAATCTAGAATATGGTGGATAATTGTACATACTTAATTCCATGTAATTCTGATAAAGTGAAGTGAGCTATCAACTGTTAAGTGAAGATACAACATCAACTGCTAACTACATCAACTCATTAACGGCTAATCCAAATGATGTCAAAGACTAAGGAGACACAAAGAGCTGGTCATAGTGACTTAAAAATGGTCAAATCATGAGTGTAACACATCACATGGATTGATGAGAATCTCATTAAAGAAAATGAAAACCAACACAAAATTTGCAAGTGATCTTGGATTCCGAAGTAGAAGAAACATTCTGTTTTCGTGCATGACAGATTGAAGGGATATTCAAAATAATATATCAAGATAAAATCTAGCCTCACTTGTCAAGCCTCACGGGAAGGAATGCAGAAGAAATCTTGCTGGACCTAGAAGATTATGTTATGTATTGTCTAGCAAGCGTTGTAACTTGGTGGTATATAAACCAAGTTGTAGCAGTAGTATCACTTAAGAAATAGATTTAAAATCTCAGGTGCAAAAGAGAGATATCCCGTTTTGAGTGAAAAACTGTAAATTGTAGCTGTGAGATTACTTTGTAATCGTAACATATTATTTCTTCAATGTAAAGCTCAGGTGGTAAGTCGAAAAATAAAACACATGAAAATTTTTAATATACGTGCTCCCTTTTTAATTAAATTACTACACGCTATAAAGTTCTACAATATATTCAGCACTATAGTTTTGTATATATTTTCCGCATAATATTTATTTTGCGCTCTATTTATGAATACATTTTTTGTAAAATATTTATATTGCATGTTAAATTATATTTTTTATTTAAAGTATTGCACTATTAAGTCAAAATCCCTCACTTTCTTTCATTTCTACCGTAGGGTCTTATATAATCTAATGGTAGATAGGGTCTCCAATAATATAGGTCTTCACTGAACCTGTGTGTGTGTGTGTGTTTATTTGCATATGTATATGCATGGGTGCTCAAATTAGAACCCTCAATATGGTGAGATATGAGATCTAATCTCATTTACACATTATTTCTATATAGAAAAAATTATAGCCGCACATTATAATCTTAGATTTTATTTTTGTTTTTATCCCTTTCATCCACCCACTCTTAATATATATTTTATTACTAAGATCTTTAGATTATAATATTCAATTTTGAATTTTATATTACAGAGTGAAATACTTCTTTGTAAAAATTGTAATTACAAACAAAATTGACTTACTTTTCGTTTGAATGATTTTTAAATATTAATTACAAAATAATATACCATATTTACTATTAAAATTGAAAATCTTATGATATGAAAGTATCTTGTATCATATCTATAATATGAAAGTATATATTTGTATTACAAAAAAGTAACTTTGTATATTTATTACAACATTTAATACCTCTTTTGATTCATTTTTTTCCATAATTACATATTGGCTCACACTATATATTGCTTAACAAAACAAAATGATATTGCAATCTCTTACAGTGCCTAAAATCGCTGCGTACACAAAGTGAAACATTTGTTCAGTCATCTGCAAAATGGAAAAGTTTACAATTCTATTTTTCACCATCCTTCTCTTTTCAGGTTCTTTATTTTTCCTTTCCGCAGTTACATACCATAATGTAACAATTATTTATCATTATATGATCTAAAGTTGTTAGATTAGGATTGTTTCGCTAAAAATTATTGTTTATTTATAAAAAATTAAGGTAGATCTTGCATTATCCTAATATAGTCTCCTAGCCCTCATATCTTCACTCGCATTTTTAACACTCTCCGTGTGTGAGTTTTATTGTAATCATATACTTATGTTATGCAATGAACCTGTGTTATTTTTATTTGATTTGCAGTGAGTTTAATGGCCCCTCAAGGAGAAGCAGCTGGTAATGTGTGCACAGCTGTGAAAACATACCCAAACACCAATTGCTATTTGCCAGATTGTGTTTCTTGGTGCAAAGGAACATACCACGGCAAAGGAATCTGCACTGCTATTAACTGCACTTGTACTTACAAATGTTGATTCACTTCTTTGTGTTCTACATTTTCGATGAAATTTTATAATGTAATCGAATTATTATTAATAAATTGATTATTTCTTTAACATTGAATCTTTGAATGCTTAAAATTTTTTATGGGTGTTGATATAGTTGATTTATATACTTTTTACAAGGGATATTATAATATATCATGATAAGAATTTTCAAAAAAACCTTTATTTAGCGCAATAAAATTTTTATCAAATAATATTTATTCTTAAATAAATTTATATTCACTATTCAATACGACAAATTATCAAACTAAAAACTTGTTTATGAGAATATATTCTCTTTTATTTGATATTATAATGAGATTAGGCTAGATTTTTTCAACAAAAAACTACACTTACAGATAGTAGATTTAATAAGTAATAGCAAAAAAGGTGAATATCACCTATAAAAAATTTTCAAATCCACATTTTCAATCATAACAAAATCCGAATTTAATATATTAGTTTGAAAACTTGCGAGGTGCTCTGAATCAAGAGTAATGTTTAAGCTCATACAAAGTAATTGATATTTATTTAAATATTTACCTTTGCATCATAGGTTCGATTCATGTTAAAACCTATATGGCGTTTCTTGAGTTTGTGAAAATCCTAAATATAGTTAAGCTCATTTTGGAACGATATATGTTAGGAATTAAACCTGAATCTTGATTATAAGCAAATCACATGGAATAATCATGTTAAGTCGAATTGTAGCCTTTAATGGCTAACCATCCTAAGGGATGCCCATTGAGGGAGTAGCCCATCGAGTGATGAGGTTTATTGTAACATTTCCTGTGAGATTCCTGTTATAGATAGTGATCCTGTTATTCATTCAGGAGTCATGTTGACTCAATGGATAATCTAGAATATGGTGGCTAATTGTACATACTTGATTCCATGTAATTATGATAAAGTGAAGTGAGCTATCAACTGTTAAGTGAAGATATAACATCAACTGCTAACTACATCAACTCATTAACGGCTAATCTAAATGTTGTCAAAGACTAAGGAGACAAAAAGAGCTGGTGATAGTAACTTAAAAATGGTCAAATCATGAGTGTACACATCACATGGATTGATGAGAATCTGAGTAAATAAAATGGAAACCAACAAAAACTTTACATGTGATCTTGGATTCTGAAGTAGAAGAAACATTCTATTTTTGTGCATGACAAATTGAAGTGATATTCAAAATAATATATCAAGGTAAAATCTAGGCTCACTTGACAAACCTCACGGAAAGAAATACAGAACAAATCTTAATGGATCTAGAAGATTGTGTTA
Organism: Apium graveolens; assembly: GCF_009905375.1. Classification (NCBI taxonomy): domain Eukaryota; kingdom Viridiplantae; phylum Streptophyta; class Magnoliopsida; order Apiales; family Apiaceae; genus Apium; species Apium graveolens. The sequence goes on from NC_133649.1 coordinate 53,108,757, forward strand.
TGTATTGTCTAGCAAGCGTTGTAAGTTGGTGGTATATAAACCAAGTTATAGCAGTAGTATCACTTAAGAAATAGATTTACAATCTCAGGTGCGAAAGAGAGATATCCCATTTTGAGTGAAACACTGTAAATTGTAGCTGTGAGATTACTTTTTAATCGTAACACATTATTTCTTCAATGTAGAGCTCAGGTGGCAAGTCAAAAAATAAACCACATGAAAATTTTGAATATATGTGCTCCCTTTTTAAATAAATTACTACACGCTATGAAGTTCTAGAATATGTTCAGCCCTATAATTTTGTATATATTTTCCGCATAATATTTATTTCGCGCTCTATTTATGAATACAGTTTTTGTAAAATATTTATACTGCATGTTAAATTATTTTTTTCATTTAAAGTATTGCATTATTAAGTCAAAATATTGATTTACAAGTATATCCCTCACTTTCTTTCATTTCTACCATATGCTCTTATATGATCTAATGGTAGATAGGGTCTCCAATAATATAGGTCTTCACCGAACCTGTGTGTGTGTGTGTTTATTTGCATATGTATATGCAAGGATGGTCAAATTAGAACCCTCAATATGGTGAGATATGAGATCTAATCTCATTTACACATTATTTTTATATAGATAAAATTATAGCCGCACATTATAATCTTAGATTTCATTTTTATTTTTATCCCTTTCATCCACCCACTCCTAATATATATTTCTTACTAAGATCTTTAGATTATAATATTTAATTTTGAATTTTATGTTATAGAGTGAAATACTTCTTTGGAAAAATTATAATTATAAACAAAATTGACTTACTTTTCGTTTGAATGATATTTGTAAATATTAATTACAAAATAATATACCATATTTAATATTATAATTGAAAATCTTATGATATAAAAGTATCTTGTATAATATCTATAATATGAAAGTATATATTTTTATTATAAAAACGTAACTTCGTATATTTATTAAAAAATTTAATACCTCTTTTGATTCATTTTTTTTCTTAATTACATATTGGCTCACAATATATATTGCTTAACAAAACAAAATGATGTTGCAATCTATTACAGTGCCTAAAATCGCTACGTACACATAGTGAAACATTTGTTCAGTCATCTACAAAATGAAAAAGTTTATAATTCTATTTTTCACCGTCCTTCTCTTTTCAGGTTCTTTATTTCTCATTTCAGGTTCTTTATTTTTTACCCTGGAAGTACGAAAATGTACAAGGATTTAAAAGAGAGTTATTGGTGGCCAAACATGAAAAAAAAATTGTGGAATGGATAAGTAAGTGTTATACGTGTCAATGAGTAAAAGCGGAACATCAGAGACCAAGTGGATTGCTTCAACCACTAGACATACCAGAATGGAAATGGGAACATATCGTGATGGATTTTATGGTAGGATTACCAAAGACCAAGTCTAATCATGATGTAATTTGGATAGTAATCGATTGATTGACAAAATCAGCGCATTTCTTGCCAATAAACGAAAGGTTTTCGTTAGAAAAATTGGTCAAATTGTATTTGGACGAGATTATAATACGTCACGGAGTTCCAGTATCTATCGTATCTGATAGAGACCCGAGGTTTAACTCGAGATTTTAGCGACAATTTCATGATCATTTGGGAACTAAGCTGAGAATGAGTACGACATATCATCCGCAGACTGATGGATAAAGTGAAAGAACAATTCAAATGATCGAGGATATGATGCAAACCTGTGCAATAGATTTCAAAGGAAATTGGGATGAACATTTGCCATTGATTGAGTTTTTCTACAACAACAGTTATCACGCAAGTATTGGCATGCCGCCTTATGAAGCGTTGTATGGAAGAAAGTGCAGATCCCCTACATATTGGGACGAAGTAGGTGAGCGCAAATTAATTGGCCCATAGCAAGTTCAACAAATGAAAGAAAAGGTGGAAATGATTCGAAAAAGATTAATTGCTGCTCAAGATTGACAAATGAAGTATGCGAATTGAGAACGAAAAGATGTGCAATTCGCGCCTGGAGACAAAGTCTTGTTAAAGATATCTCCTTGGAAAAGTTTAACCAGATTTGGAAAGAAAGGGAAGTTGAGTCCTAGGTATATTGGACCATTCGAAGTACTGTGACAAGTTGGAAAGGTGGCTTATGAATTAGCGCTACCTCCGCAAATGCAACATCTTCACAATATATTCCATGTATCTCTTCTAAAGAAGTATAATGCCGATACGAGCCATGCGATCGAGTTGGAACCCGTGGAAATTCAACCAGATTTGTCTTTCCTGGAACAACCAGTTCGAATCTTAGATCGAAAGGAGAGGACACTTAGAAATAAAGTTGTACCTCTAGTTACAGTGTTGTGGAGAAATACAATAGTGGAAGAATCAACTTGGGAATTAGAAAGTGAAATGCAAAAAAAGTATCCCTATCTATTTGCTTAGACTAGATTCTGGGGACTGTTAGGGCGAAAACACGCGCTAATATTCACGCAAGTATACGTGTTCGCAAGTAATATAGAATACTTTCTAGTTCGTTCCCACAGAGACTCAGACTAATTATTGTTTAATTAAACTCACGCACCAATGTATAATTACTTCTCAATGTTAAGACACTAACACTTAGAATTGTTGACTAATTATTAACTACAATTAACTACTTAATTAATCACTTCAAATTAACAATATTAAAACCCTCATGAGATCACAACTTCATTACTACTTCCTTCAATAGTTATTGTTATTACCTTTAGCATGTAACAGTGATGATATTAATCGAATAACACGAAACTGATAAAAGCCAACTTTCATTGTACTAATACCATTCTACCAAGCATCCACAATTAAGATGGAAGTTGAATAGTCATCAATTATGTTGAGTTCCTATATGTCTACAGAAATTGACAACACAACGATTTAAGCACAAGTTATTCCCTTTTGATTATATAGGGCGAATAAAACTGTTAGAGTTACCCACTAATCATGCACACCGTACATGAACCTATGCCAGCATGGCAAGTTCTAAATCTCAAGATCCACCGTCACTTCACAAAAGATTAACACCCTATCTTATATGTTCGCGACGCACATAAGACGAATACGCACAACCAATACTAGATATCATACAATCATCACACACTAAAATATTAAACAATTAACTAAAGAATTCCATAGTAAATCCGTTGCAACCCCATGATCACGATTAGCCCATAATAGCACTTATCGTCATCATGGGTTCATATGAAATCATGATAAACAAATACAAGAAAATAATAACTAAACTATTTATATTAAATCAGAGTACGTCACAAGAGTAAATAGGTTCAAAGTAAGAAAACTAGCATCCAACGTTACAACGAAACAAGAATCACAAGAAAATATGTTTCCTCTTCGTTGCTGTGTGCTAAAACGGTCTTCTCCCTTCTCTCATTTTCTCCTTGCTTAATACCATGATCCTCTCCCTTGAAAACGTCTCCAAATCTACTTATATACTAGTCCCATAAAACTCAGATTACATAGAAGTTGGAAGCCAAACAGAAGTAGAAGTCCAAAACAATTTATTAATTTTCCCGACCCTGCGCGGCCGCTCAGCATAGCTGAGCGGGCGCTCAGCTTTCTGCGCGGCCGCTCAGCATTGCTGAGCGGGCGCTCAGGACCCTACTGGAAAATTCCTGAGTTTGCTCTGTTTCTTCACCGTAATCTCCCCCTTTCTTTCCTCTCACAATGGTGAACACATGCCAAGGCTTATTCTTGATGATTACTCCTCCGAAATGCAACTAATACCCTGAAATGCATAAACACTAGAAAAACGCATCAAATACACAAAATACTTGATTTCAAGGCACCAATTTAAGCCATTTTAAGATGTTCTAAGTGGTATAAAATGCCACTTATCACACCCCCAAACTTAAATCGATGCTTGTCCTCAAGCGTCACAGACTCAAAAACAAATAAAAACATGCATGAATGCAATCTATATGAAAATGCAGCGATCCCCCTTACTACGAACAAACCAACCAAATTGCAACATCTCAACAAATGCAGTTAGGCGACTAAAGATCAATAAACTCATGCAAACGAACATACAGCTAGAAGCATGGTGTGTGCAGATGCTTAACAGATATGCTTCGGAACTAGACCAGTTATTATGACTCAACTATTATCAAGGCAATCACATGATTATACAAAGAATAAAAAATTTAGGCACAAAGTGACATATAACACTACAAGAATTTTGGAGCTTATTACGGAATCGTGCTTTTTATTCAGTACAACAATGCTTATTTGACCGTGCAATGAGTGAGGTCCACAAAAGACTTATACAATGGCATCCATGTAACGAGCGTTAGGTTAGCGGATCCCAGACTCTAAAAGCCTTAGGTCACTAGGCACAAAGTCCCCTAAGAACTTAATAACTCGAATACCAAAGAGCCCACTCGTGATCAATTATGCATAAACACCACAAAAAATTTCCTTTTCTTCTCTTTTTTTTATTAAATTTCTGAGCAAGTACGTTTCGCTCCATCTTGCTCAACCTTAGACTACTCACACAACATGCGAGCTGGCTACTAACCATTTGACGCCTAGCCACAACTAGCAACAAATTCCATTTTTACTCCAATTTTTTTTTCTTTTTTCATGCCTTTATCACTAAGAACCTATTATCGAATTCTAAGCATAATAAATAGATTAACCTCGAAAATAATCAAATCATAACAACAATCTAGCCCTTAAGCATTCTCTAAGACTTATTGAAAATACGAGTGCTTCTAGCATGCATATCAACGTACACGACTAAACATCACTTTAATGCTATCACTACACTTGCATCAATATCACAATTCAGTCGATGAATCATCGCAAAAGGGATCATGGTATATGCATGAGCTACATGACATGATAAACAAATAATAAAATAAAAAAAAACTATATGGCACAAATTATGCAACTATATGAACTAAACTATCATGAATATGCAGCTATATGACACACACAAAATATTCCTTAACTACCACCCCCAAACTTGAAATCTTCACTGTCCCTAGTGAAGGTAGTAGAAAGGAACACAGGGTATACCTACTCGGAGTCATCATCATCATCACCCTCAATGGGTGGAGTATCAGGCGGCGGGTATGCAGAGTCCTCACCAAAAACTGGCCACTGGATATCAGCTCCAAGGCCCCGAAAAGCAGTCCCTAACGCAAGGGTGAGCTCCTGAGCAAACCTGCTCTGCGTCTCGTATATGGCATCCATCCGCCGTGAAAGCCTCCTATACTGGGTATCAGCCATCCCAGCACCCTCCTGAGCTCTCGAAGAACCAGCCTCATCACGCCTAGGCCTAGCCATAGTAGCACCTCGTGCTGGACGCCCTCCCGGAAGACGATTGATAAGTGGATTTTATATCCACTTGGAATGCTTTATTACAAGCTTAAATTGGTGTTTTGGACTCAAGTTGTTGGTATTTTGATGTGTTTTTGTGTTAATGCATTTCAGGTATCAGTTAAATGAAGAAAAGAGCTTTTAAAGGAAATATGATTAAAAGTGATCAGAATTGGAAGCCAAGGCCATTGTCAAGTTGTAGAGAATCTCAATAGCTTCGCGTGGGCAGTTGAATCGCCTAATTCTGACGAGTAGAACTCAAGTTATGGCCAAAACAAGATTCATCAGAATATTTTTCCAGTCAGTAGCTGAGCGCCCGCTCAGCAGAGCTGAGCGCCCGCTCAGAGAGCTGAGCGCCCGCTCAGCAGAGCTGAGCGCCCGCTCAGAGAGCTGAGCGCCCGCTCAGAGAGCTGAGCGGCCGCTCAGGAGAGCTGAGCGGCCGCTCAGGGCGTGGCTGGTCGCTGATTTCGCTGAAAAAGCCTTGTTTTAGTAGAATTTGACGATTTTAAGGGTCCGGGTCCACTAGGGGCGTATATATACTTAAAAAAAAGGGTTTTCATCATCCGGGAAGATTGGGATACCAAGGAGAAGACCTAGAAGCACAGAACAACTCTGAAAAAGAAGATCTTGTGTTCAACTTGTGATTCTTTGAATTAGTTATAACTTTGGATGCTCGTTTTCGTTCTTGTTGAACCTAGATCTCGTTTATTCGTACTTTGATTATTATTTAGTTTATTAAGACCTTGTTTATACCATGCTTTCATTGGAACCCATGGTGACGATGAGTTCGATTATGGGCTAATCGTTGTCATGGGATTCTAGCGGATTTACTTATGGATTTCAATAGTTAATTGTTTCGATATCTTGGTGTGTGGTGATTGATTGATATCCTAGTATTGGTTGTGCTTATTCGTCTTATGTGCGTAGCTAACATATAAGATAGTGTGTTAATCTCTATTGAAGCGACAGTGAATATAGAGGTTTAGAACTTGCCATGCTAGCATAGGTTCTTGTATGTGTATACATGATTCGTAGGTAACTCTAACCGTTTTACTTGCCCTATGTAATCAAGATAGATAACTTGTGTTTAAACCATTATGTTGTCAAATTCTATAGACATATAGGGTCTCAATATAATTGGTGCCTATTCAGCTTCTATCTCTTTTGTGGATGTCTGGTAGAATGGTACTCGTGCAACGAAAGTTGGCGTTTATCAGTTTCGTGTTATCTGATTAGTGTCCTCACCATCACATGCTAAGGTTAAAAACAATAAGGCTATTGAATGAAGTATTTAATGAAGTTAGAATCCCATGTTTATCATATATATTAATTTAACTTCAATTCTCTTAGTTAATGTTATTTAGTATAATCTCTTAGTTTAATAAAAACCCAATTTGTTATTTGTCTTAGCATTGAGCGATAACCATACATTGTTGCATAGGTGCATAAATTGAACTTAACCTAAACCAGTCTCTGTGGGAACGAATCTGATTTATATCTTATACTACTTGCGAACGCGTATACTTGCGTGAATATTAGCGCGTGTTTTCGCCCTAACAAGTTTTTGGCGCCGCTGCCGGGGACTCGGTGTTAATTTTTAGTTTATGTGCTTGTCATCAGTGGTCGTTAAAGTTCACTGACTCAGATTCTTTTACTTTCACAGTTTATTTGTTTGTGTTCCAGGTACTCATTACAATGGGAGATCCAGCAGCACGAACGAAAGCCTTGATGGACTTTTCTCAACCCAAGATCAATGACATTCAATCTAGCATTGTCCGACCAGCTATCACAGCTAATACCTTTGAGATCAAGCCTGACATAATTCAATGGGTACAGACTTCAGTCCAGTTTGGGGGTTCTCCAACGGAAGATCCCAATACACACATTAGGGATTTCATTGAAATATGCGACACCTTCAAGTTCAACGGTGTTTCTGAAGATGCTGTGAAGCTGAGACTGTTCCCATTCTCTTTGAGGGACAAGGATAAGAGCTGGTTACACTCTCTACCAGCTGGTTCGATTACTACTTGGGAAGATCTTGCTCAGAATTTTCTTACTAAATTCTTCCCTATGGCGAAGACAGCTGCAATGAGGAACGCTATTACTCAATTTGTGTAGCAAACGGGAGAATTGCTATGTGAAGCTTGGGAGCGCTACAAGGAGATGCTTAGGAAGTGTCCTCATCATGGAATTCCTGATTGGATGATAATCACTTGTTTTTACAATGGGTTGGGAGCACAGTCCAGACCCATACTCGATGCAGCATCAGGCAGAGCATTATAGGCAAAGAGCTATAAGGAAGCTTATGATCTAATTGAACTGATGGCTGCTAATGAATATCAGTATCCAACCCAGAGATATCCACAGGGCAAGGTAGCAGGAGTTCTTGAAGTGGATACAGCTACGGCTATCACTGCTCAACTAAAGGCGTTGTCTATGAAGATCGATTCTCTGGCTAACTATGGTGTTAAGCAGATAATTAGTGTTTGTGAGTTGTGTACAGGTCCGCATGCGACAGAGCAATGCGCTATATCTAGCGACTCAGCTCAGTTTGTGAGCAACTTTCAGAGATCGCAACAACCAGTTCCAGACACTTATCATCCTGACAACTGGAATCATCCTAACTTCAGCTGGAGCAACAATCAGAATGTGATGCAACAGCCGTTCCAACCGTTTGGAAATAAGCTGTTCAACTCTCTTGGTTTTCAGCAACAACTCCAACTTCAACAACAAACTCATGATGCAGGTCTATCTTCGAATGAAAAATCTGAATTAGAGGAGTTGAGGCTTATGTGCAAAAACCAGGCTCTTATATGCCAAAGCCAAGCTGTTTCTATCAAGAGTCTGGAGAACTAAATAGGGCAAATTGCTAATGCCTTATTGAATCGACCACCAGGAACGCTTCCTAGTGATACAAAAGCCAATCCAGGAAAGAGGGAAGTTGAAGAACATGTGAACGCCATCACCTTAAGGTCTGGAAAGGTCGCAAGCCCCCAAATTCAGCAAGACGAAGAGCCTGAAAAATCTCAAGATTCAGAAAATGCAGTTGTGGCTGAAGAAGATGTGCAGAAGGAAGTAGAGGTGGAACCAAGGAAGACTACTGTGGAACACACTCCTCCTGAGGGTAATACAGGGGAGAAAAAGATCTATCCTCCACCTCCTTTTCCAAAGAGGCTGCAGAAGAAAAATCTGGATAAGCAGTTTGAGAAGTTTCTGGAGGTGTTCAAGAAACTTCATATAAAACATACCTTTCGCTGAAGCTCTTGAAAAGATGCCTAGCTATGCGAGGTTTATGAAAGGTATTCTCTCTCGGAAAGTGAAGCTCGATGACTTAGAGACTGTTGCTCTAACGGAGGAATGCAGTGCTGTGCTGCAACAGAAGTTGCCTCCGAAGCTTAAAGATCCTGGAAGCTTCACTATTCCTTGCACCATCGGAAACTTGTCATTCGACAAGTGTTTATGTGATTTAGGAGCTAGCATCAATCTGATGCCCTTATCTATCTTCAAGAAGCTTGGTCTGCCTGAGCCGAAACCAACATACATGTCATTGCAACTAGCTGACTGTTCCATCGCTTATCCACGAGGTATAGTGGAGGATGTCTTGGTCAAGGTGGATAAACTCTTCTTCCCTGCTAACTTTGTAATTCTTGATTTCGAGGAAGATAAGAAGATTCTCATTATCTTGGGAAGACCATTCTTGGCTACAGGCCGAACTATGATCGATGTGCAAAAAGGAGAGCTTACGATGAAGGTTCATGATCAAAAGGTCACTTTTAATGTGTTCAAGGCAATAAAGTTACCCACAGAAAAAGAAGAGTGCTTTAAAATAGAGCGGGTCGACTCAATTTTTGAAGATGAAGGAGGAGTAGAGCAACTGCAGGTTTTGAATGCACCTCCGTGGGAGAAGAAGTTGGATATGCCATTCGATTCTCTTGGGTTAGCAGAGCTGAAAATTTCTCAGGAGCGTTTTGAACCATTTACTCAAGAAGCTCCCATACTTGAGCTCAACCGACAGCCAAATCACTTGAGTTATTCATTCTTAGGTGCACCCCCTGACAAGGGATTGGGATATATCTTTGATGATGTAGAGGGTAGCCGAACGGATCCTCCAGTGCCTATAGAGGGTTCTTCTCATGTGCAACAGGTAGTTGATAGGACTGGTGTTGGTGATGAGCAGTACAGGCGAGTAATTAGGCGTATGGAGGCCATGCACGACATTCACCGTCATTTTGCTGCAGATTTGACATATGCTTTCGGTATTGTTGTTCGAGACACTGGTGGTGAGGTTGATTGGCCACCTGATCCTCCACCCGACGAGGGTGACTCTCCCGCTAATTAGGTATGCCTGAAATCCTTATTATTACCTTCAATGAGGACATTGAAAATTTTAAGTTTGGGGGTGATAATGTAAGGATTAGTAGTGTATGTCCATATAGATCCATATAGATTCATATTGCATGTTTAGTTTTAGTTCATTCATATTTTTGCATGATTGTTCATTTAGGACATATTTGTTTGTTTTTATGTGATTTCATATAGTTATATTTGCATGCATATTTAGCATGATCCCTTAAGATGGACTATGATATTTGATAAGTTGATGTTGATTTGAGTGTGGTGATGATGAATAGAGGGATGTTTAAGTCCGAATGAATTGATTTGCATGCCAGAAACAAATATTTTCACAAAGTCTTATAGGGTTGCTTTTGATCTAGATCATGATCATACTTGTTTGTTGTTGAGATTTAATCACTTGGTTATATTTAGAATTTGTGATATTCTCGTAATGACGTAAAAATACTGATTTTTTTTATCTGGAGAAAAACTTGGATTTCATTGCTAGTTGTTGTAAGGCTAGGTGTCAAATGGCTAGTAGCCGGCTCATATTTTTATGAGTAGTCTAGGGTTGAATGAGATGGAGCGAAACACACTCATTCAGAAATTATTGAAAAAAAGAAGAAATAAAGAAAAAAGAGAAAAAAAAAGAAAGAAAAAAAAGTATGTGTTTATGCATAATTGATCAAGAGTGAGCTCTTTAATACTCGAGTTATTAAGTTCTAGGGGACTTTGTGCCTAGTGACATAAGGCTTTTTTTAGTCTGGGATCCGCTAACCTAACGCTCGCTACATGGGTATTATTGCATAAGTCTTTTGGGACCTCATTCATTGCACGATCAAATAAGCATCTTTGCTATGTGTTCAATAATAGTGTGAATCCTTGTATAACTCTAGTAGAAAGGAGGTGTTGTGAGTCATAATACGTTTATTGTCTATTCTGTTTATAAACTTTTGATTGTTTCGATGATAGAAAAGTTATGCTTATTGATCTAGTATCGAGAGTATATCTGTTAAGCATCCACACACGCACGTTTCTGGTTTGTGAGTTGGTTTGTGGGATTTATTCGAGCTCTGTATAAAGTCATTGCATTCTTAGAGGCATTGGCTTATTCATTTGGTTATGGTTATTCTTAGGGGATCGATTGCATTATCATTTAGTTGCATTCACATAGTTGCATTCATGCATTAGGTTTGTTTTGTAGTTTTGAGTCTGTTTATGCTTGAGGACAAGCATCGATTCAAGTTTGGGGGTGTGATAAGTGGATTTTATATCCACTTGGAATGCTTTATTACAAGCTTAAATTGGTGTTTTGGAGTCAAGTTATTGGTATTTTGATGTGTTTTTGTGTTAATGCATTTCAGGTATCAGTTAAATGAAGAAAAGAGCTTTTAAAGGAAATATGATTAAAAGTGATCAGAATTGGAAGTCAAGGCCATTGTCAAGTTGTAGAGAATCTCAATAGCTTCGCGTGGGCAGTTGAATCGCCTAATTCTGACGAGTAGAACTCAAGTTATGGCCAAAACAAGATTCATCAGAATATTTTTCCAGTCAGTAGCTGAGCGCCCACTCAGCAGAGCTGAGCACCCGCTCAGAGAGCTGAGCGCCCGCTCAGGAGAGCTGAGCGGCCGCTCAGGGCGTGGCTGGTCGCTGATTTCGCTGAAAAGCCTTTTTTGAGTAGAATTTGACGATTTTAAGGGTCCAGGTCCACTAGGGGTGTATATATACTTAAAAAAAAGGGTTTTCATCATCCGGGAAGATTGGGATACCAAGGAGAAGACCTAGAAGCACAGAACAACTCCGAAAAAAAAAGATCTTGTTTTTAACTTGTGATTCTTTGAATTAGTTATAACTTTGGATGCTCGTTTTCGTTCTTGTTGAACCTAGATCTCGTTTATTCGTACTTTGATTATTATTTAGTTTATTAAGGCCTTGTTTATACCATGCTTTCATTGGAACCCATGGTGATGATGAGTTCGATTATGGGCTAATCGTTGTCATGGGATTCTAGCGGATTTACTTATGGATTTCAATAGTTAATTGTTTCGATATCTTGGTGTGTGGTGATTGATTGATATCCTAGTATTGGTTATGCTTATTCATCTTATGTGTGTAGCTAACATATAAGATAGCGTTTTAATCTCTATTGAAGCGACAGTGAATATAGAGGTTTAGAACTTGCCATGCTAGCATAGGTTCTTGTATGTGTATACATGATTCGTAGGTAACTCTAACCGTTTTACTTGCCCTATGTAATCAAGATAGATAACTTGTGTTTAAACCATTATGTTGTCAAATTCTATAGACATATAGGGTCTCAATATAATTGGTGCCTATTCAGCTTCTATCTCTTTTGTGGATGTCTGGTAGAATGGTACTCGTGCAACGAAAGTTGGCGTTTATCAGTTTCGTGTTATCTGATTAGTGTCCTCACCATCACATGCTAAGGTTAAAAACAATAAGGCTATTGAATGAAGTATTTAATGAAGTTAGAATCCCATGTTTATCATATATATTAATTCAACTTCAATTCTCTTAGTTAATGTTATTTAGTATAATCTCTTAGTTTAATAAAAACCCAATTTGTTATTTGTCTTAGCATTGAGCGATAACCATACATTGTTGCATAGGTGCATAAATTGAACTTAACCTAAACCAGTCTCTGTGGGAACGAATCTGATTTATATCTTATACTACTTGCGAACGCGTATACTTGCGTGAATATTAGCGCGTGTTTTTGCCCTAACAACGATAACCCAGCCCATGCTCCTCGGGCTCACCACCGGTCCACTCCTGCATCCCATTCAGAGTCCCAGAATCAATCGGAGCGGCCGGCAACTGCAACTGCTCATGAGCCAGCCAGTTCACTCCCACTGCTCGGCAAAGCTTCGTCACCATGGATGCATAAGGGATGTTCATATGCTTAGCTCCCCTAAAAAACTTCAGAATTCCTTGGTAGATAAACTCATCAAGGTCCACATAGTACTCCTCATTAAGAATTCCCCACAACAACTGTGCTCTCTCAACTGTGACCTCGTATGCATGCGAAGAGGGCAAAATATTAGCACAAATAAATGCACGGGCATACCGGTTCATAGCGATCGCCGGGAAGTGACGATACTCATTAGTGTCGGTCTTGAAGGTCCAAACTGTGCCCGGCCTACAGAGAGTAGCACAAATCAAATCCATGTCAAAATCCTCAGCAGTCTTCTCATTCCAGTTCTCCTCCTCGGGCTTCCTCTCTCGCTACCCAATCACACAGCGAATCGCCGCTGGGTGATAATCAACCGTCAGCCCTCGGACCACAGAAAACCCATTCTTCTCGGCCTTCGCGTTCGCATAGAACTCGCGAACCACGCTCATCGGCACTGCTTCGGGCGACTCACAAAAAGCTATCCACCCCTTCTCTGCAATCATGGGTAGCAACTCACCATCCCTCCCCAATGGTAGAAACCCTCTCTCCTTCAGAATCGGCTTTCCCAAAAGCCTAGTGTACTCCTCCTCCGCAGCTCTGTCATTCAACCGAGGCCTTGAAGCAGTACCCCTCGATGAATCAGCAGTAGGGACTGTGCTGCTGCTGTCAATAGTTCAAGCTCTCTTGGGTGCCATTGAATCTCAAAAAAGTGTTTAAGAACTGAGTTTTTGTGTTTGGGAGAGAGTTTAAGTGTAGGAAGTTTGTGGGAGATATGTAGGATAGGTGTATGTATATATAGGGTGTGGATTAGGTTAAATTAGATTAGGAGTGGGGTTGAGGGATAAAATCATGGGGTAATAGGAAAAGAATTCGTGGGTTTATGTGTTGTGATGGGTTTTTTAATTTTCTGATTTTTTTTTCTCTGAACTAAAAAAAAAATTCTGGCAGTCGACCCCTGAGCGGTCGCTCAGCAAAGCTAAGCGGGCGCTCAGCTTGCTGAGCGGTTGCTCAGCAGAGCTGAGCGGGCGCTCAGGGGGTCACTGGAAAAAAAAATTCAGTCCCGTTTTTCTAATTTTTTTATGTTTTTGGATAGGTTATTAACTTCTAAGGGTTCCTGTAACAACAAGTCATGGGTTGCCTCCCACGCAGCGCTTCTTTTTCGTCATTAGCTTGACGTTGCGTACCTTTCTCAAGTAGTCAATAAAATGGCACTAACCACTTCTCGGTTTGCCATGTCCCCATAGTAGTGCTTCAAACGCTGACCATTAACCTTGAATGCTTGGTCCGGATCATTCTCAAAAATTTCCACCGCCCCATGTCGAAACACAGTTTTGACAATAAAAGGTCCAGACCACCTTGATTTCAACTTCCCAGGAAAAAGTCGGAGACGAGAGTTGAATAAGAGAACTTGTTGCCCCGGCACGAATAACTTAGGATGTAGCTTCCTATCGTGCCACCTCTTCACCTTTTCCTTGTACATTTTGTTATTCTCGTATGCTTGAAGTCGGAATTCATCAAGTTCATTAAGCTGAAGCATTCTTTTCTTACCAGCTGCATCTAAATCCAGGTTCAAATTTTTCAACGCCCAGTAGGCCTTATGCTCAAGCTCCGCAGGTAAATGACATCCCTTACCGTACACCAACTGAAAAGGGGACATACCAAGTGGAGTTTTGTATGCTGTTCTGTAAGCCCAAACAACTTCATCGAGCTTTAAGGACCAATCCTTCCTTGACGGACAGACAACCTTCTCTAGAATGCATTTTATCTCTCTGTTAGACACTTCCGCTTGACCATTTGTTTGCGGATGATAGGCAGTAGTAACTCGATGATTCACTTTATAACGCTGCATCATAGAAGTGAACTTACGGTTGCAGAAATGCGACCCTTCATCACTTATGATTACCCGAGGTGTTCCAAACCTTGTGAAAATCTGCTTATGAAGAAAATTCAGCACTGCCTTTGCATCATTTGTCGGTAAAGCTTTGACTTCTACCCATTTTGAGACATAATCGACTGCCAGTAAGATGTACTGATTATTGCAGGACGAGATAAAAGGCCCCATGAAATCGATTCCCCAAACATCAAAGACCTCGACTTCAAGCATCACATTTAACGGCATCTCATCCTTTCTCGTCAAATTTCCCACTCTTTGGCAACGATCACACCTTAAAACAAACTAATGAGCATCCTTAAACAAAGTAGGCCAGAAAAAACCTGCTTGCAGAATACGAGCTGCCGTCTTCTCACCACCATAGTGTCCACCATAAACTGTGGAGTGGCAGTCTCGTAATATCCCCTCCATCTCACAGAACGGGATACATCTCCTGATGATCTGGTCAGCTCCCTGTCTAAACAAATATGGTTCATCCCACATATACCACTTCACCTCATGCAGAAACTTCTTCTTCTGAGCTGAGGTCAAATTAGGAGGCATTATATTGCTGACAAGATAGTTCACAATATCTGCAAACCATGGCTCTTCCTCCTGAACTGCGAACAACTGCTCATCCGGAAAAGATTCATTGATTTATGTCCTATCTTGTGAAGTAGACTCGGGATTCTCCAACCTAGAGAGATGGTCAGCTACCTGATTCTCAGTACCTTTTCGATCCTTGATCTCTAACTCAAATTCCTGAAGTAAGAGCACCCAACGAATGAGTCTCGGCTTTGAATCCTTCTTTGAAACCAAATAGCGAATGGCCGCATGATCAGTGAATACTGTTACTTTAGTCCCAAGCAGATAAGATCGAAATTTCTCCAAACCAAAGACTATAGCCAAGAGCTCCTTCTCCGTAGTGGTGTAGTTCATTTGGGCCCCATTTAAGGTCTTACTCGCATAATAGACCACATGAAAGAGATTATTTATTTGCGCTGCCCCAGAACTGCACCTACCGCATAATCACTTGCATCACACATCATCTCAAATGGCTCTGTCCAATCTGGTGTAATAACTGGTGCAGTGATTAAACTCTTCTTGAGAGACTCGAATGCCGCCAAACATTCATCATCAAATTTGAAAGGAACATCCTTCTCAAGCAAATTGCACAACGGCTTAGATATCTTCGAAAAGTCCTTGATGAATCGCCGATAAAAACCCGCATGACCAAGAAAACTATGGATTCCTTTCATAAAAATAGGTGGTGGAAGATTTTCAATGACTCCCACCTTGGCCTTGTCCACCTCCAGACCCTTGCTAGAGACCTTATGCCGAAGAATAATGCCTTCACGCACCATAAAATGACATTTCTCCCAACTGAGCACCAAATTAGTTTCCACGCACCTTTTGAGTACGGCACGAAGATTATTCAAACATTCATCGTACGAATGTCCAAAGACGGAGAAGTCGTCCATGAACACCTCGACATTATTTCCAATCATGTCAGAGAATATAGCCATCATACATCTTTAAAAAGTGGTCGGGGCGCCACATAACCCAAACGAAACTCTGTGAAAAGCAAACGTGCCAAATGGACAAGTGAAGGTAGTCTTTTCCTGATCCTCTGGTGCAATACAAATCTGATTATACCCTGAATAGCCATCCAGAAGACAATAATACTCATGACCAGCCAACCTGTCAAGCATCTGATCAATGAATGGAAGAGGGAAGTGATCCTTCCTCGTGGCTTTGTTCAACTTCCGATAATCCATGCATACTCTCCATCCTGTAACTGTTCGAGTGGGGATGAGCTCATTCTTCTCATTTGCTACCACAGTGATACCTCCTTTCTTAGGTACACATTGTACGGGGCTCACCCAAGAACTGTCAGAAATAGGATAAATGATGCCTGCATCTAGCCATTTCAGAATTTCTCTCTTCACCACCTCCTTCATGATAGGATTAAGTCTGCGCTGCTGTTCAACGGTCGGCTTACTACCTTCCTCTAGCAGAATTTTATGCATACAATATGAAGGGCTGATCCCCTTGATGTCTGCTATGGTCCATCCAATAGCCGATTTGAATTCTCTCAAAATCCTTAAGAGCTTGTCTTCCTCACTACCTGAAAGGTTAGATGCAATAATAACAGGTAAAGTAGATGCATCACCTAAAAAAGCATACCTCATGTGTTCAGGTAATGGCTTGAGCTCCAAAGTAGGTGCTTCCTCTATTGATGGTTTGAGCTTTCCTTCAGCATTCTTGAGTTCAGAAATACCAAGAGATTCAAACGGCATGTCCAGCTTCCGCTTATAGGGAGAAGCATTCAGATATTGTAATTGCTCATTGCCATCTTCATCATCACTGTCAAAATCCCCCACTAAGGCCTTTTCCAATGCATCAGACATTAGCATGCGATCGAGTTCCGAAGTAACCGCAGAATCAATCACATCCACTTTTAAGCACTCCTCATCTTCTGTAGGGAATTCATTGCCTTGAATACGTTGAAGGTCACATCCTGATCTTGTACCCGCATAGTAAGTTCACCTTTCTGCACATCTATCAAGGTACGGCCAGTAACCAAGAAAGGTCTTCCCAAGATTATGGGAATCTTCTTATCTTCCTTAAAATCCAGAATAACAAAATCTGCAGGAAAGAAAAGCTTATCCACCTTGACTAGCACATCCTCCACTATGCCCCTTGGATAAGTAATAGAATGATCAGCCAATTGTAGAGACATGTATGTGGGTTTTGGATCAGGCAAATCCAACTTTTTAAAGATCGACAATGGCATCAGATTGATGCTTGCTCCCAAATCACAAAGGCACTTGTTAAAAGTCAACTTGCCAATGGTGCAAGGAATGGTGAAGCTACCTGGATCTTTCAGTTTTGGAGGTAACTTTTGCTGCAGAACAGCGCTGCATTCTTCCGTGAGAGCAACGGTCTCAAGGTCATCCAGTTTCACCTTCCTTGAAAGAATACTCTTCATAAACTTCGCATAACTAGGCATTTGCTCTAGAGCTTCAGCGAAAGGTATATTGATGTGAAGTTTCTTGAACACCTCTAGAAACTTACCGAACTGTCTATCCAGCTTTTGTTGCTACAATCTTTTAGGAAAAGGTGGTGGAGGATAGAGCTGTTTCTCCCCTGTATTACCCTCAGGCAGAGTGTGTTCAACAGTAGTCTTCCTTGGTTCCGCCGCTTTCTCCTTTTGCTTAGCATCTTCATCTCTAACTTCAGCTTCTCCTTCTTTTGCCTTTTCAGAATCAGCAATTTTCCCAGACCTTAAGGTAATAGCCTTGACTTGCTCTTTAGCTTCCTTCTTGCCTGGTACTTCCATGTCACTGGGAAGTGTACCAGGTTGATGATTGAGCACTGCATTGGCTATTTGACCGATTTGATTTTCCAAGGTCTTGATCGAAACCGCCTGACTCTTGCATAACAGCTTAAGTTCCTCTAAATCAGCACTAGTAGGTGTAGCTGCACTTCCCTGTTGAGGATATGATTGCTTTTAAGCATACTGTTGTGGTTGCTGGAATTCAGGTGGATTAAACTGTTTACTCACACCTTGCTGATATGGTGGCTGAATAGCATTCTGATTATTACCCCAGCTGAAATTTAGATGATTTCTGTTATTAGGATGATAAGTAGCTGGCACAGACTGATGTTGTCGCTGATAATTATTCACATACTGAACAGATTCATTGACAAGAGAACACTGATCCGTAGCATGAGAACCTGCACAAAGCGCACAAACCATAGCTATTTGATTAATTCCATATGTAGCCAGAGAATCAACCTTCATAGACAGCGCTTGAAGCTGCGCTGCAATAGCGGTGGCTGCATCGACTTCCAGAATATCTGCTACCTTCCCAGGCATCATCCTCTGAGTTGGGTTTTGATGCTCATTTGCAGCCATAGTCTCGATAAGATTATAAGCCTCAGTATAGCTTTTAGCCCATAAGGCGCCTCCAGCTGCTGCATCGAGCATGGGCCGAGATTGGGCCCCTAAACCATTATAGAAACCAGTGATCACCATCCAATCGGGCATTCCATGATGTGGACACTTCCTCAACATTTCCTTGTAGCATTCCCAAGCTTCGCACATAGATTCTGAAGGTTACTGCGCAAACTGAGTAAGAGCACTCCTCATAGCAACAGTCTTTGCCATCGGATAAAACTTTACCAGAAACTTTTGCGCAAGATCTTGCCAAGTAGTGATGGACCCAGCTGGTTCAGAATGTAACCAGTCCTTAGCTTTATCCCTCAGTGAGAATGGGAAAAGCCTCAGCTTGATAGCCTCATCAGTCACGCCATTATACTTGAAAGTGCTGCAGATCTCGACAAAATTCCTTATGTGCATGTTGGGGTCTTCAGTCGCAGCTCTTCCAAAAGAAACAGAATTCTGCACCATCTGAATAGTGCCCGGCTTGATTTCAAAGGTGTTAGCTTGAATAGCCGGATGAAGAATGTTTGACTGAATGTCATCAATTTTTGGCCGAGAAAAGTTCATAAGAGCTGGATCAGCCTGAACAATACGATCACCCATGATTACTGGTTCTTTCTGCTCAGTTCCTGAATCCGAATCTTCAAAATCTATCTTCTCCGGAATATCAAGAACTTCGTCTGTCTCTTCAGCTGTATCTAAAGTCCTCTTGCGAGTACGAGAACGAGTTTGCATAAACGCTTGCTAAAGTACCTAAAACACGACCGAAAACAATAAGTAACAACTACGTCCTAATCACTGAGTCCTAATGACCAATGATGGTAAGTACATAAACTACACAAATACGCCGAGTCCCCGGCAGCTGCGCCAAAAACTTGTTAGGGCGAAAACACGCGCTAATATTCACGCAAGTATACATGTTCGCAAGTAATATAGAATACTTTCTAGTTCGTTCCCACAGAGACTCAGACTAATTATTGTTTAATTAAACTCACGCACCAATGTATGATTACTTCTCAATGTTAAGACACTAACACTTAGAATTGTTGACTAATTATTAACTACAATTAAGTACTTAATTAATCACTTCAAATTAACAATATTAAAACACTCATGAGATCACAACTTCATTACTACTTCCTTTAATAGTTATTGTTATTACCTTTAACATGTGACAGTGATGATATTAATCGAATAACACGAAACTGATAAAAGCCAACTTTCATTGTACTAATACCATTCTACCAAGCATCCACAATTAAGATGGAAGTTGAATAGTCATCAATTATGTTGAGTTCCTATATGTCTACAGAAATTGACAACACAACAATTTAAGCACAAGTTATTCCCTTTTGATTACACAGGGCGAATAAAACTGTTAGAGTTACCCACTAATCATGCACACCATACATGAACCTATGCTAGCATGGCAAGTTCTAAATCTCAAGATCCACCGTCGCTTCACAAAAGATTAACACCCTATCTTATATGTTCGCGACGCACATAAGACGAATACGCACAACCAATACTAGATATCATACAATCATCACACACTAAAATATTAAACAATTAACTAAAGAATTCCATAGTAAATCCGTTGCAACCCCATGATCACGATTAGCCCATAATAGCACTTATTGTCATCATGGGTTCATATGAAATCATGATAAAAAAACACAAGAAAATAATAACTAAACTAATTATATTAAATCAGAGTACGTCACAAGAGTAAATAGGTTCAAAGTAAGAAAAGTAGCATCCAACGTTACAACGAAACAAGAATCACAAGAAAATATGCTTCCTCTTCGTTGCTGTGTGCTAAAACGGTCTTCTCCCTTCTCTCCTTTTCTCCTTGCTTAATACCACGATCCTCTCCCTTGAAAACATCTCCAAATCTACTTATATACTAGTCCCATAAAACTCAGATTACATAGAAGTTGGAAGCCAAACAGAAGTAGAAGTCTAAAACAATTTATTATTTTTCCCGACCCTGCGTGGCCGCTCAGCTATGCTGAGCGGCCGCTCAGCTTTCTGCGCGGCCGCTCAGCATTGCTGAGCGGGCGCTCAGGACCCTATTGGAAAATTCCTGAGTTTGCTCCGTTTCTTCGCTGTAATCTGCCCCTTTCTTTCCTCTCGCAATGGTGAACACATGCCAAGGCTTATTCTTGATGATTACTCATCCGAAATGCAACTAATACCCTGAAATGCATAAACACTAGAAAAACGCATCAAATACACAAAATACTTGATTTCAAGGCACCAATTTAAGCCATTTTAAGATGTTCTAAGTGGTATAAAATGCCACTTATCAGGGACAGAATTCTTTCGAGGGGGGTAGATTGTAACGACTGGGAATTTCGCGACGTAATTAAGGGAATAAAGTATGATTTCTGTGGTGTGATTATAAATTATGTGATTAATTGATGGTTAATTATCTTTATTGTATAGTATTATCTGGGAGCGTAGATAGATGCGTTCCAATTTAAAGAGTCAGCTTAGAGATTAAGCTGTGTTGTCGGGCCGTTAGGTAGAACGGAACCCGTCTTAAAAAAGGGGTTAAAGTATTTAAATGTGAAATATGTGTTGATATGTGAAATGGAATGTTTAAGTGAGAATTATGTTCTAGTGATGTGTCGGTTAGTAAAGATAATCGATTGTGAAGCGTAATTGAAATGCTGAGCGTTGGGGCGTCAAGCGGAACGTGACCCGATACGCAAAAAGAGGAATAATAATGAAAAAAAGGTAAATCTATGATTAAGTACAAGTTGTGATGTGTGGATATATGTGTTTTCTTGTCTATATGCATGATTACGTGATCTGTTAATTTTTAAAAGAATTTAAGGGATTTATTTGATTTAAAATAAGGATTATTGGACCTTTATGCATTTTTATAAAATTATTCGAGTAAGGTCAAGGTGTGAAATTTGTTGTGTTATCTTAAAAATAGTCTTAGAGACTTTCTAAAAGTGATAGATGGATTTATTTCGTGATCGTTGCATTTTAAAATAATTTTATGGAGCTAAAATGCTATTTTTAGCATAATCTTGTAAAATCCGTATTTAATCAACCGCTCGCTCAAAAATTGTTCCGAAAATATGGCTAAAAGCTAATTTCGAGATCTACATTCTAAAATCATTATTAGTTTCATTCTCATCTTTTCCGAGTGATCTATTTCTTGATTAAATTCGTTTTTGGATTGAAAATAAGAGAAAAGAGAAAATAAATGTACAAGTATGGTATAATGACCATACTACCCTTACAAGACAATATAAATACTCCCTTCCCTTCCCCTTTTTCTTTCTTCACCCGGCCTCACTCTCTCTTCTCTCACATTCTCTCATTTTTCTCTCTTTCTCTCTCTCTACCTATCTCTCGGTATATGATCTCTCTTCCTCTCTATTGCTTTGGAAACCTTCATGAAACTTCACCCTTGTTCCATATATGAGCTTTGATTCACTTGCATGTGTGTGTTTGTACTTGCATGCGAGTATGTGTGTGTGTGTTGGGTTCAGTTTTTGCCGAGTTCTGGTCTTAATAAACTCGAGATGATGTGATTTGTGATGATTATATCTTGCATGTATTTGTTGCTGTGATTTTTGGAGAGAAATCGGAGGTTCAAGTTTGGAAACCCCCGAATGGGGGCACCACCGTGGAACCACCGCCACCAGTGATGAACTCCGGTGAACCAGTGGTGAGTGATGAAGTGTAAACTGAACTCTACTAATCATAAAACCTATTTTCAAAGATTGTATGTGGTGATTTCATAAAAACCCGAATGGGTCCTTGATTTTGATAAGATAATATTTATGATTGTTCTTTGATAAAAATGACTTGTTAATGTATATTCTTAGTAGTAATTGAGAGATTTGATTAGTTGATGATTTAAGAATTGAATTAAGAGTTGCATGTGTTGTTTTGCTTGAAAACCGAGTGGTTCTTATTTATTAAGTTGATTTTGATGATGTAAATGATTTATTATTGATTGATTATAGAGATTCTTGAATAAGTAGATTGAGTTGTGGTTTAAGAACTCCAAATGATACAGGTTAAAAGAGATTAAGTGGATTTTGTGAGTTTATGTGCTAATTGCATTAGTTACTAGCGAGAATCGACATGAGAATTTGGATGCATGTCAAGATAGAGTTTTGCATGTAAGCGTTTAGGCTAAAAGATAATTTAAAGGAATAGTGGTGACTTGATCCCAAGTTTTTATGCAATTTTAGTGCTTGCATGTTAATGCTTGATTCTTGGTTGTGTTTGGTTGTAAGAGCCAAATGGAATGTAGACATAAAAGAGATTGATTTGATGCTAAGTGAATGCATTTGTAATTTCTAAGAGATATTTGATTTATTTGATTGTTTTGGTTCGAATTAAGTGTTGAAAAAGGAAGGATTGAGTAATCAAGTTACAAGGGTATATAATTGCTATGATAACTCAAGTATAGAGTTGGAACTGCAAGGATTAAATGCTATATATCGTATTTCCATCGTAATGCGTGATTCGAAGTCTTTATGCTTAAAGTATACAAGTTATGGTATAGACGTATTGTGTGATTATAATTGAGTATATATATATACTCTTAGGACATTGCGAATAAGGGAAATGATAAGCGTTCAGGGAACGTCAAGTTGGAATCTAATTAAGGTTTTGGTATTTGATTATAGATTCGGAGCGTGAGGGCATTCAGGCTAGGAAAGGGAAAAGTATACTAGGTGGCAGTAGTTCAACCTTTGTGAAACAGGAAAGCGAACTCAGACAAGTAACTCTACTTATTTGTGTAAATGGTTATAAAGAGGATATTGTTCATGCCATGTAGAGTATTGAACTTTTATAGTAATGTACCCCTGTTATTGATTCTTGAGATACCCTATTTTTGTTCTTGTGAACTTGTTATTGATATGACTATTGTTCAAACCCTTTGGTAACCTTTTCTTATCTTAATTACTTGTAAATACCATGAACTGTTGCGAACTTTGTAAGAACCTTTACAAACCCCTTGTGTATTGATCCTTTACACCTTTGTTTACCTTATACCCTATTGATCCTTGAAACGGCTTTGATTCCCTAACTTGTGTACCTTGTTATCATTTGATCAAGATTTTTAGCATTGAATTTTGCTTACCTTTGGTTTATTCACTTCCTTTAAATTCTTGAAATTGAACTTAAGAATGAGTTTCGACTTGAAAGAGTCTGAATGATTTCATATTCTTGGTAATGATAAAATGGATTTAGTAAACCTTTCTTTTTCCAACACAAGGTTTTCCAAACGAATTCCTGATGGATTAGATTGAGACGTAAGAGACTAGTAGGACTAGTCCAGTCATGTTAAGAGGCTAGCGGGGCTAGTCCAGTTTAAGGCTGAAATTATGCCATTGGTACCTTAAAAGACCGGATGGAGCTCGGTACGGGCTGATCACCCGTATTATTATGAATTAAAAGTTAAAGTAATCCAATCCAGGGTTCCATGACTATTTAAAAAGGTATTGAATTTCCTATTCAGTAATTGATTCTTTGAAAATGAAAAGGCTTATATTGTTTCGAAAAGAGTTGATTGTGATATTGTGAAGCTTACAGCTTGTGAACCCTAATTTTTGATTCTGTTGATATTATCAATCATATAATTGATTGCCAATGATGAAAAGATTATCGCTTTCCATTTGAAAGATCATTTGCGATCCTATTAATGATTTGTGATGAATGTTGGCTTTCACCCTATCTTGAGCCTTGTTCCTTGAAAGCCCAAAGCTTTTCTTCGTAACCCTTTCATAGCCCAAAAGATAGAAATCTGCCACCTAGAAATGATAAAGTAGAATGCCCTGAGTTCAGAAATGGTATATCGTGGATTATGTACCGTAGAACTGTTTTATAGTTACTTGCTGAGTTTTATACTCATATGTTTTTTAATTTAACCATGGCAGTTAAGCAAGAAGATGGCCAGGCTTAGGCGCACTGCTCGTAAGAGCGTACCTGGTAGTCCCTATCGTGTTGAGGGCTTCCGGTTTCCAGAGCAGGTAGTACAGGTTTTGAGTGAGCAAACGCTTAGCCGAAAGGTTCTTAAGATACAATGGGTTATCTATCGGTTCCAAGTCGGAATCGACTATGTAAATTTGGTTATATTTTGGGTTGTAAATTATATTCTATGGTTGATAGTTGTAATCTTATCTCATACTTTATCCTGTTTGATCCTGTTAGTAGCTAATCGGGGTTTATGCTTATTTAATTCTTAGTTTAAAGGTGTGTGGGTCCTCATTTCCTAACTCCAAGATTGAGGGCATCACAAGTTGGTATCAGAGCTACAGGATCTAGTCCCTGAGACAAATTAGGAGTAAAAGGGTATTTTGGGTGTATATCTATATCGCGAGAGAGTTCGACTCATATAGAGTTGAGTTAGACTCTTAGGTATAGTCTAAGGAAAGTGTATATAAGTTAAAATGGTAACTAGAATTAGGGTGTGAGTTGGTTGAAAGTTTTATTTAACCCTAATGTTATTTCTTGGTTGTTGTTTTATGTTTTCTCTCAAGATCCCAGTAGTGGTAGTGATTCTGATTCAGAGGTTAGTTTGACTGGTACCCCAATGGACCCCATTCCACCCTCTTCAGAGGAGCCTGTATATGTTAGTTTAGATCCAGAGGAGGATCTATCTGAGAGTAGTGAGATCTCTATGCAGATATCACCCTTGAGGCCAGAGTCAGAGACCCCAGCCCCTGAGCCAGAGTCTGAGATGCCTAAGATTGTGTTTGTTAGTGTTGGTGGCAAGTTAGCCCAGGATCAAGACTTTGTTTACTCCCATATTCCTGAGTTGGGAGCTTTGGTGGATAGGCTAGCTCGAGAAACTAGGCAGAGCACTTCAGTTATGGATGATGAGTGGCGAGTCCGGATTAAGATGGTGGAGCAGGTTGCCCGAAGGAGATTGGATGAGGGACCATCCAATAGTGATGTTGATGCTGAGGCCCGGAGGCTACATAAGACCATTCGCTGGATGTTGGTTGTGTTGAGAGAGATTCTGGATCATTAGATGTTAGTGTTGGTCAGCGGGACTTTTGGTGGAGCCAGTAGTTGTTGTTTTTCAGTGCCGGTAGGCTTTGGGATACTTGGTCAGATGCCGGGATCCCTTTTTCATTTATTGTATTATGTCTCGGAACCTTGTAGTAGAAGTTGTTAGAAGTTAGGGGTAGATAGGGGATGTTTTCTAGTTTTTCCTCTGTTTAACCTTGTTATATTATTGTACCTTATTCCTGAACTTGTGATAATCAGACTTTTATTTATGTACTCTTGGTTTAATGAATCAATTACATATCTTGTTTCCTATTGTGCACCCTGGAATCTATATAAACTGTTCTGAATACTATGTTTTCATACAACCGTGTTTAAAATTTTGTAAAATCATACCATGTACCATAAGAAAACAACACTGATATGAGAATTATATAGTAATAGGATTGCATGTGCAAAATTTGGTAAAGCTTAAAACCCACAAAAGAGATTTCATAATAAAATGTTGTTATAGATATGCCATGCTATCATATTGCTAAATAATTGCTCAATCAGGTTTGTAAGAAATGGCCAACTCACCAGATCACCAAGAAGAAGAAATCCAAACCCAAGACCCAAAAGTGAATCCAGAAACCACCATGTTGAGCAGACTTGCTCAGCTTTTGTAATAACCCGTAGCCCCTAAAGTTGGAAACTTCAAACATTTTCAATCCGTCCATCCCCCAGAGTTCTTAGGTTTTCCAGACCCGATAAAAGCTCAGTCGTGGTTAAGAGAAATGGAGAAAGCATTTGAGTTAGCGGAAGTTAAGGATGAGAAGAAAGCTCAGTATGCGAGTTATAACCTTAAATATGAAGCGAGCTTCTGGTGGGAATCTTCGAAGGCATTGCTGGAAGGAAAGGATTTGTCATGGGAGAAGTTTACTGAAATGTTTCTGGAGAAGTATTTGCCAAGTTATATGCAAGATCAGTTGGAGATGAAGTTTTTGGACCTTAGGCAAAAAGATATGTCGGTAGCGGAATATGAGGTGAAATTTTTGGAGTTGTCTAGATTCGTTCCGGAGTATGTGAATACGGAGGCAAAGAAGGCCAAACGGTTCCAACATGGACTTAGGCCGTGGATTAGAAGTCAAGTGGCGTTGTTGAAGATCAAGAATTATGCCGCCTTGGTGCAGAAGGCAATGATAGTGGAAGGAGAGCGTGAAGCTGCAAGAAGAGAAAATGAAGGTAGGAAAAGGAAGTTTGAAAGCTCGGAGCAAGAGAAAGGAAGTTCAAAGTTTAGAGGGAAGTTTGGAAAGAATGGTGGAAGTCAGAACCAAAAGTTTCAAAAGTTTAAACCCGGTAACGGAGCCCAGAAGAACCGTTTTCAGAAGGAAGGACAACCGGGTAAGGATAATAGACCTCAGATTCAAGAGTACAAGGTTTGTGGGAAGAGACACCCAGGAAGGTGTAACAAGTTGGACGTGACCTGTATCAAGTGTAACCAGAAAGGGCATTACTCATCAGAGTGCCCAAATGGAGCAAAGAAGCCTGACTTAGCTTGTTTCAAATGTGGAAAGGTGGGCCATATGGCCAAAAAGGCCAATGTTCTTAGGATTGCTGGACCGCCGCCTCTCCCAGCACCAATAACTCAACCCAGAGCTAGGACCTTTAATATGACAATGAAAGATGATATGCAAGAGGTGGATGTGGTGGCATGTATGCTTGTTATTAACTCAGTAGAAGTAAAAGTATTGATGGATTCTGGAACAACTATATCTTTTATTTCTGAAAGTATTCTTGATAGACTAAATTGTGTTGCGTACCCTCTGGAACCTAATTTGATTATAGAGGTAGCAAATCAAGAGAAAGTAATTGTTAATAAGGTTTGTCCCGATTGTGATATGGTTATAGAAAGGTCGGCACTTTTCTGCTGACTTAATTCCTTTTAAGTTAGGAGAATTTGAGGTTATATTAGGAATGGATTGGTTGTCAAACAATGAGGCGCAAATAGAGTGTAAAAGTAAGAAGGTGAAGTTAAGAACCAAGGATGGTGATGAAGTGATATTCAAAGGGAAAAGACAAGAGAAGAAATTTTTGACGGCTATCGAGACGAGAAGATTATTACGTCAAGGATGCGAAGTTTATTTGGCTCATGTTAAGGACGTGGAGAAAGAATCCATGAGGATTGAAGATATTCCGGTAGTAAGTGTAACACCCCCAAATCCGGGGTCGGGGATCCGGGTTGTCACGAGTTCCATTTCCCTTAACAACACCCAATCTTAATAAATAATCAACTACTCTGTACTGTGACCCCACAATAAACACACACACCACAAGTTATAGTCTCAGAGATGAATATCCAAAAATAATCACAAGTCGTTTTATTCCACAATTATCTGCCAATACACCTTAAAAGGTTTTCTGAATAAATTTACATTTCTTTGCCATTATTACAATTCATAAATATAAATAAATCTGGTACATCAAAAGTTGAAAGCCTAGCCTATTGGTAGTTCCTACCTCAGCTACGGCGGCATCAATGCTTCTAGAAAACTGCGGAACGTCTCCTAATCGCTTGCGAATCGGGAGCTTGGTTCTGTTCATCTTTTCTATCTGTTGTTGTGTGATGAAAGAAGAAAGCAAGGGTGAGCAGCAAGCCCACCAAAATAATATGTATAATGATTAATAGTATATGAGCCTTCTCATAGTACTCATGAAAGTCTTGGTCAAAAGAAATGAACCAAGTTGATATCTTAATGCGATGAAGTCGCAAAATATTCAGTATATATATACATATATACTTTTCAAAATATTGGAAGTCCTCTTCCATGCATAATACACACAGAGTTCCAGTGTATAACTGTATAAAAATATCGTTGCAAGGTGATCTCATATATCTAACCTTGTCACAACGTTTTTCTGAAAATCTTTGTCATGCATAAGATAATCATTTACTAGATATAAGTTTAAAAGATGAAGTTACAAGATACTCCAATATACTTATATCTTTTCCAAATACTACTTGAACTACCACCGTTCAAGTTATAATTAGTTTCAAAAGTTCATCACGTAGATGAGACTACAAGACCAGATTTGAATAGATTAAATCTTTAAAATATCATCAAAATAAAATGAAGTTACGAGATACTTCATTTGATGCAAACATCATTTTGAAAACTTGACCCTGCCAACACTCAACAATCGCCCAACCGTAGCCTTTCTATCGAAGTGCTCTGGGTAGTGTTGCAGAAATTATCCAATTGGATGATGAACTCATTACGGGAGTTTGCCGCGCCAGGAAGACCACTTACGATGATCAGTCGTAGTAGTACAACCCCACCATTTTCTACATGTAGAGGAGAACCCGTCGGATTTACTTGTCAACCGAACACTGAACTCCTAAGGAATGGACCGCCTTAGCGGAACTTCCAGGCCATTTGGGCCAATATAATAAGGCTGGGCCGGCGCTACTCGGCCACTTACGCCACTCCTAGTTCAGATGAAATCCATGACTCTGAAACGTAAAGCTTGTCCCCACTTTCCCCAAGTAGAAACTTGTTGATACGGCTCCACCAAGAAGTCGTATCTATTTGGAAAGGAGAACTCACCGATATTTCCCAGGCGATGCCTGTTAATGGATTAACTTGTTCCAAGAATTTTACTTCCCGAGTGTTGGGTAAGTAATCAATTCATTTATCAAAACAACAACCTTGTTGCGAATATAAAACATACCACAGAGCCGGATCCCTCAGGTTTTGAGCGAGTATTTAAATCCCCTTAAAAAGGAAGATCTTAAATATAAAAATGAGTTTTGGGATCCGCTCTAACTTTTAAAAATCATTTTGAAGACTTGAAAACACTTTATAGAGTGTTTGGAGTAAAGCTGATTTAATGAAGTAAATCAGTCCCCAGAATATTTAGAAAATGACTGAATATTATTATTTAAATAATATTCCCATAAAGAATAATCTTTATAAAAATAATTGAAGTAGAAGTATTACAACTTATACTTGAAATGGATATCAAATAACCAAAGATATACTTATATGAAAGTACTATCTTTATTTGAATAATCGAAAATAAGTTTGATTATTGACACCTTATTCTTTAATAAAATAAAGAATATATCTCAGCAAATAATCGGAGTCATAGATCCTCAAATGAATATTCAAATAATATTCATTAAATAATATAAACTGAGTCATAAGCCCTCGAATGAATATTCAAATAATATTCAGATAATAAAATAAAAGGAGTCATAAGTCCTCGAATGAATATTCAAAATAATATTCATTTAATATAAAGGAGTCATAATATTTAATAATAAAATAAAGCTAAAGTTATCGAATAAGCCTTATTCGATTAATAGTTTTGAAAACTATGACCATATATATATATATAAGTATATATATATATATATCCATATATACAAAACCTACTCGGGATCCTCGACTCCCGGTTTTAGAAAATATTTTCACCTTTGGGTCCCTATACTAAGGGTATATGCAAATTACCGCTATCCTCTAGCATAGGTATTATCAACTGAATCAATTGAATCAACAGATATATATCAAGATTACGAAACAGACATGCATATATACCATATCAGCATGCTCCAATATATCACAAAATTTGCTAATAACAATCATGCACTTATCACAAGATAATGCATATACATATATTTACATCACAACAACAGTATAACGGGTAGAAAACTTGCCTGAGCGACTGGGGGTTACGAATGGCTCGGGACGAGTCTGGTAACCTATAAACAACAAGTAAGTTGGAATTAAACCAAAGTCACTTGTAAATCTATACTTTAACTAACTTAGACTCTAACGCTTGTTTTGCGCTTACTGATTCTCTTAAGTCACTCGAGTACCCTCGGCTCCACCATTTTTAATAATTTAACCTTTACGAGTTTTAAGGCGATTCCTTCGCGAGTGTCTTACCAACTGCCTAACACACTTACCATAAATGTTTCATGCATTAATTAACCCTTTTTGGTCTTTAACCTATGTTTTAAAGTAAGGCGAGGGGAAAAGTTTCGTTCGCGAAATGCCGTTACTTGAAACGGTCGTTTCTCCTAAACCGTGCATCGGAATCGAACGAACTACATATCAAAACGAAGCTCGTAACATGAGCTATCTAAACATGGCAGTGGTCATAATCTAGCAGGGGGTTCTTGGGTCCTAATGTTATGCACAAAAACAGTCCAAAGAAAATCGGACGTTACGACGGCTATGTTTACGCGATTACCAATGTTTAAACTACTCCAATTAACCACCAACCAACTCATAACCATCAATACAACAAAACTTCACCTAAACCATACCACATCAGTCCATAATCTCCAAGGTTTTCAACTCAAACAACCACAATCAAGACCTATGAACTATAATCAAGCTTCAATTACCAAAAACACTTCCAAATCAAACCAAACTACTAATAATCACAATCCATGCTTCTCATTTCACAACACCAACCATTAAACTTACTAACAAATAAAGTAAAGGCTAGGGTTTGAAGTTTATACCTTCCTTGGGAGGTGTTAAGTTGCTAGGAAGCCTTAGGGAGCCTCCTACA
This sequence comes from Apium graveolens, assembly GCF_009905375.1. NCBI lineage: Eukaryota > Viridiplantae > Streptophyta > Magnoliopsida > Apiales > Apiaceae > Apium > Apium graveolens. The sequence goes on from NC_133649.1 coordinate 53,139,754, forward strand.
AGCTTGATCTTTCCAAAGAAATCAAGAACACAAAGTTAGGCTTTGAAGTTTCTAAAAGTCCGATTTAAAGAACTGTAAAAATGAGGGTCTTACCATGATTATTTGGACGAGACTTGTGAACAAGAGTTGTAGGTCATCTCAATACCTTTCCAATGAGCTATATAACACAATATTTGAGTGAGAAATGAAGGAGATACAGCAGTTTTAGTGTTCTGGTTCTGTTTTGGCCGAGAGCATGAAGAACAATACCTTGGTTTCTTTTTGATTTTGATGAAAAATGATTTGCTTGGCTTGGTTGGTTTGATTTTTGTGTTTGTTTTAGTAAATTACCTAGTTGCCCTTGATTTTGTGTGGTTAAAAAGCCACCACATCTCCTTCCTTCCCATGTCATGCTTGAGTCATCCTCATGATGTCATACTCCCCTCCTTGTCCTCTTCTCATTGGTTGGGTGACATCATCCTCTCTAATTCCTTTGATTAACTTCCTAATTGTTTGCCTAATGACCGCTGATCTGTTATACGGTTCGCTTAACTTTCGTTTTCGTTTATCGTTTGAAGGATCATACCCGGGATCTTATTACTTAGGTTCCCTTAACCTTTCTCAATATATTATATTCCTTTTATGATCCTCTCCTATAATCCTTTAATTTAAATCCTTTTTATCCTGTTACCTTATACTCAATTCTTTCCGTATCTATTAGATTTCCGGGAAAAATCAAAGTGTTCGGATTTGGATTCTGACGATCTTTACATACACTTATATCCCATATAAAGTACTAATAAAATCTCAGAATATTCATATCAGAACCCCTACATAGTGTGGCATGAAAAGTTTTCTCATTCAGCAAAAACACTATTCATAAGGGTTTCAAAAATTTCCAAAAATTGGGGTTATTACAGTCTCCCCTCCTTAAAAGGATTCCGTCCCGGAATCAGATAGAAATGAATAGGGATACTTTCTTAGTATTGCACTTTCTAACTCTCAAGTCAATTTTCCCACATTGTGGTTCTACCATCAAACTCTGACTAGTTTGATAACCCTTCTCCTAAGCACTTGTCCCTTTTCGATCTATAACCCTTTCTGGTTGCTCCCTATAGGTTATGTCTGGTCGCATGCCTATGCGCTCATATGCCCCTATTTATCTGGCTTCCGAATTACATTTTCTTAACATTGATACGTGGAACACATTATGAACTTGCTACATATTCGGGGGTAGGGCTAGCTCATATGCTATCTTCCCAATATGTCTTAATATATCCAAGGGTCCAACAATTCGTGGACTTAGCTTCCCTTTCTTTCCGAACCTCATCCTTCCTTTCCAAGGGAATACCTATAACAACACTAGGTCCCCCACTTCCTATTCCTTGTCCTTTCGTGTCAAATCAACATACTTCGTGTTCCTATCTTGGGCTACTACCAGCCGTCCTCTGATTAGATCTATTATATCCTTGGTCCTTTGGACCACTACTGGTCTGAGCATCTTGCGCTCTACAACTTCATCCTAACATAAGGGAGATCGACATTATATTCCCTCAAGGATCTCATAAGGTGACACCTCGATAATGACATATGATCTATTGTCGTGATATAACTAAATCCGCGTTAAGTGATCATTCCAAATTCTTTCAAGTCTATTGCACAGACTCTCATTATAGCATTTAGCATTAGAGCTTTTGCTTCTCAATACCCATTCTTTTCTAGTTCGTAATCGCTACAACCTTACGTTCCTAATATTATACTAGTTATACTTTTGCTCGTTAGCGTTCTATAACCTTTTAATAACCACTTCAACCTTAGTATCACGAATGTGTTTCCATTTCGAATACTACCACAACTTTATTACTCCTTTTTTTGCTGTTTCTATTTCCCAAAGTTTGATCAATCATATAGAAGTAAAGGAATTTGTTGAGAGATCACTATGATCATGAACACTTGTTATATTGCATAGTTAGTACAGAAGGTGGCCAGCCTTTAGTACTTGACAAGCAATTAAACAATAGATAGTATCCTACTAGGCTTCTATCACACAGATAGATAGTCATTCGGCAATACCTCCCCTTCTGGAAGGGTTGTTCTTCTCAGATTACATGAAATGAAAAGAAGAGAAAAGAACGAACTGAAGAGAATTGTATATATATAAAAAAATATATATACTGCCACAAAATATCTGGCTTGGAACCTACCTCTGAATTATAGAGGTTTGTCATAGGAGAACAAAACATAAACGTATTTATATCAGCATCAAGTATTATAGCATCGTATTTCCCATGCCTAAATATTTCTATTCCGTTCATCATTCTATGGACCCATGCTCTTCCTCGAGCTTATACACAATCACCTTTGAAACTCCCTCGACATCGAAAATCGAATCTAGGATCTCATTCTAGACCTCATCGTTACTAGAACCCATTTCTATGCCGCAACCTTCTTCGTATAATAATACGACTCTCTATTGATAAGAAAGAATAAATATTCACTAGGTAGATACTCTACTTAATTAGTCTATCAATGATAACTTATACACTACCACGACCCGATTAGTGGTACTCAATCTCAACATCCATTCCAATACAACTCTCACGGTTGTAATCAGCTCGTTACTCGCAGAATCATTGCTGCCTTACTATGGTCCACCACTGACCCACTGTCATCATTCACTTTCCATGAAATCTTAATAGCTAACCATACGGAGTCCATACATGTCGTATCAAATCCTTCTAAGGAGGTAACATAATCACCATTTCTGATTCATGAAGAACACTCCTGATCCTGACATACATACATGACATGAAGCAGATAAAATTTTAGAAGAGTTTCAATCAAAGCAACGATAGCAGGTTAATACCATTCTAAATCATATGCCTTAAATAGAAGACTTACTCAAAGGTTCGTTTAGTCCTTTTGAAACATGGTCCAGGCTCATTCTCAAGATAGTACCTTCTAAGATAGATAGCCCGCTCATGGCGATTACACGAATTAAACCTTTACCAACTACTATTACGGCTGGGTATTGCACAGTCATCAGAAGGAATGTCAATCTTCCAAACCATAATACAACCTTCACAGTTTTAACCATCATCACTGTATTCTTTTGGCACAAGCGCCTATAATTATCCTGTTACCTTTAAAGTGTCGGCCACCTCTTTGGCCTTTCCTGATAGTAAAATTTCCTTATAGTCAATGTCACTTTAACCATCTCCAAATAAATTTTCTACCTTATTTCAATCACAGCTTATATGAAAATGCTTTCCTTAAAATCTGATGAGTAAAAAAAAAATCACCATTTTTCCATAAGTTATTGCCTCAGTCTTTAGAGGTTAATCACTGTCATGACTGACTCTCAATCATAATTAGAACATCTTTTATCTTAAGTCCTAATTGCCCTGAATAATTTCGACCATTACTGGTTCGATCCATACTTTCTCGTGGTTTAACACGTGCCCCACTTGGCAACATTATAATTACGTCATATTTCCTTTATCAACATTTCTATTCTTGAAAATTTTGAATATTACCTTTCTCCTTGTAAAACCTCTAAGGTTATCCTTCAATCGTTCCTCCTGTATTCCCTAGATACAGGGCATATTAAAATACCATTTACTATTACTAGAACCATTGTCTATATACTTCTGAAAAATTTCTCCACTGATTATTAAAGGTTGTTGCTATATTAACCCTTTCCAAATCATACTGTCAAAACTCATACTGTCCCTATTAAGGGTGAAATTCCAACCTTTATGCATTCCCCTAGGATTCATTTTAAGTTACCGATGTTCTATCCTTAATTCCACCTTTAAAAGGTACCTGCATCCTTCCATGGATAAATCAAGTCATATATCCCTGATAAGGGTGTCTTATTCAATCATTCCCACCTCGATAGTCTATACCTAACTTCATAATAGCATCCTTATTCAAATTGAGGTCAATCCATATGGCCTCCAAAAGATAACAATGGTCATCCACTTTTCTTTCTTGATTTGGTAATGATAACATGGATGTTCTGGAAAATATTGGTCATGTTCAACGTGAACTTCTTCTTAATAATTCCTTATTTACTTTTGTTGTTTATCTCAACAGTCATCTCAATGTTGGGATATCTTTCATATCTGGTGTCTCCCTTTCTGGGTATCATGCCACCGGTCTTACACTCTACCTTCTTGAAGGTCACTTCCTTCACCCAATTTTCTTAATTTCTTACTTTCTTGTCTCCTCAGTCTATCCGCGTCTCATTATTTATCCTTCGAATTATCTCAAGGTTTCCTCGAATCTTCCCAACTTACAGGGGATAAAATATATGTATCTCTTATACCTTCAACCATCAATTTAACTCATGGTGAATCACTCTCATCCGGACGATTACCTACTTTTCTATTTCTATTTCTACGAGTCTTTAGGGTTTCCTCATACCCAACTCCCTTATCATTCCTCAAACTCTCTTGCCTTAATATTCCTTTCTCTTATCGTTATTTCATGAACCAACACAACATAAGCATTGATTTCAAACATCCCGTCATATTAGATTCGTGTCTTCAGAATGAATCTTGATAACTTTTACAACTTAGATTCATAATTCATCATACTCATCTGCCTTTGTTCTGGCTCTTAAGCTTTTACACTATCTCCATAACCTTGGGAAGTACTTTCCTGAAAACAATTGACTGAACTTAAATCAGTTTATTATAATCTCTTGCTCCGTGCCTTCCTTGGCCTTTCACCAGCGGGTGGTCTCTCTCTTAGGAGGGTAAGTGACAAAATAGTCTTTTGTGGTTCGTCAATCATTTAGAATCTCAAATGATTCATCTATTTCCTTTAGCCAGGCTCTTGCCTCGACTGGGTCAGCTTGTTCCTTGGAACTCTGAGAGCTTAGCGACTTAAAGGTCATGAAAGAATTTCCCACCGCACTGTCTCCTCAGGGTGGTGGTTGGGGATAATAGTCTAAGTTCTCTTTAGACAGGTCCATGAATTGCCGTATAGGGGTACCATCTCGGGTCTCCTGTCCTTACTCGACTTTTGTTTCCTCAGTCTAAATATTTCTTCCTACTCCCCATAATTGGGGTCATCTTACATAATTTAAATCCTCATTTTCCACTTCATCATGTTATGGGTTCCTTTTGTCTTGGTGGCAACCTCCCTGACTATCACGTTCAGGGTTTGCTCTAACTCTTATTCCTCAAACTAGCTTTCATCTAAGATTTCATCTTTAAGCTCTTAAACCTTTGGAACCCAAATTCTATAGGAATACCTCATTATTCCCTTATCATCTCTCTCGGTATTAATCTCATACCTATTTGTTGGCTCTCTGCCTTCATTCATCACTTTTACTGGCACAATATGTTCTTTTCCAATACTTCGGGCTGTATTGCTATCTCAAACAGCTTTTCGGTACCGGCTCCGGTTACCTTCACTACTATTTCCATTTTCTCAAAATCTCTTATAAACTCTCCAAAAGACATTATCATCTTGAGTCTCTCCTTTTTACTAAGGGCATCAGCCACCATATTGGCTTTCCCCGAATGATAAAGAATCTCCCAATCATTATTCTTGATTAGCTCTAACTGCCTCCTCTGGCATATGTTGAGCTCTTTCTACGTGAAAATGTACTAGAGCACTTATGGCTAAGGTAATTCTCGCACTTCTCTCCATACAAGTAGTGCCTCCAATCTTTAGGGTAAAACTATTGCCACGAGCCTAAGCTCATGGGCGGGGATATCGAATTTCATATTACCTTAATTGTCTTGACATGTACGCGATTACCTTACCGTGCTGCATAAGCACGCACCCTAATCCCTTGTGCGAAGCGTCATTACACTTCACAAAATCTCCTTTTCCATCCGGCAATGCCAGCATAGGGGCTATCACCAACCTCTGCTTCAGTTCTTGAAAGCTGTTCTCGCATTTCTCTGTCCATTCGAACTTCTCAGTCTTACGAGTAAGCCGCGTTAAAGGGGTTACTATCTTTACAAACTTGAACGAACCTCCGGTAGTGACCGGCCAATCCTACCTCTGGTAGTCGACCCAACCAGGGTCATCAATTCATCAGTGGTCCTTTATCTAATCTCGTCAGGATCCTCCATGGGATCCTCCTCAGCAACTATCCCTTCTAGGACAACATCCTCAACCGCTACATCCTCAATATCAACATCATCTGGTCCTGCGTTAGGACGCTCTATTGGATCCACAATCTGATCTCCAATTAGTAATAAAACATCATCGCGTTGATGTTCCTCAACTTCAGGGTTCGGAGTCCCGCTACCATATACGATAACGAACTACGCTTCTATCGCTACATTTATAAGGGTTCCCATAAGGGTTTTAACTGTCAGTACTACGTTAGGTAGTCCGACTATGAACTTGGCAAGAGTTCTTATTATCTTAGTGAACTTATTATCTTAACGTCCCATCATCTCTGAGGTTTATAACGCTTAGCTCTGATACCATTTCTGTAACACCCCCAAATCCGGGGTCGGGGATCCGGGTTGTCACGAGTTCCATTTCCCTTAACAACACCCAATCTTAATAAATAATCAACTACTCTGTACTGTGACCCCACAATAAACACACACACCACAAGTTATAGTCTCAGAGATGAATATCCAAAAATAATCACAAGTCGTTTTATTCCACAATTATCTGCCAATACACCTTAAAAGGTTTTCTGAATAAATTTACATTTCTTTGCCATTATTACAATTCATAAATATAAATAAATCTGGTACATCAAAAGTTGAAAGCCTAGCCTATTGGTAGTTCCTACCTCAGCTACGGCGGCATCAATGCTTCTAGAAAACTGCGGAACGTCTCCTAATCGCTTGCGAATCGGGAGCTTGGTTCTGTTCATCTTTTCTATCTGTTGTTGTGTGATGAAAGAAGAAAGCAAGGGTGAGCAGCAAGCCCACCAAAATAATATGTATAATGATTAATAGTATATGAGCCTTCTCATAGTACTCATGAAAGTCTTGGTCAAAAGAAATGAACCAAGTTGATATCTTAATGCGATGAAGTCGCAAAATATTCAGTATATATATACATATATACTTTTCAAAATATTGGAAGTCCGCTTCCATGCATAATACACACAGAGTTCCAGTGTATAACTGTATAAAAATATCGTTGCAAGGTGATCTCATATATCTAACCTTGTCACAACGTTTTTCTGAAAATCTTTGTCATGCATAAGATAATCATTTACTAGATATAAGTTTAAAAGATGAAGTTACAAGATACTCCAATATACTTATATCTTTTCCAAATACTACTTGAACTACCACCGTTCAAGTTATAATTAGTTTCAAAAGTTCATCACGTAGATGAGACTACAAGACCAGATTTGAATAGATTAAATCTTTAAAATATCATCAAAATAAAATGAAGTTACGAGATACTTCATTTGATGCAAACATCATTTTGAAAACTTGACCCTGCCAACACTCAACAATCGCCCAACCGTAGCCTTTCTATCGAAGTGCTCTGGGTAGTGTTGCAGAAATTATCCAATTGGATGATGAACTCATTACGGGAGTTTGCCGCGCCAGGAAGACCACTTACGATGATCAGTCGTAGTAGTACAACCCCACCATTTTCTACATGTAGAGGAGAACCCGTCGGATTTACTTGTCAACCGAACACTGAACTCCTAAGGAATGGACCGCCTTAGCGGAACTTCCAGGCCATTTGGGCCAATATAATAAGGCTGGGCCGGCGCTACTCGGCCACTTACGCCACTCCTAGTTCAGATGAAATCCATGACTCTGAAACGTAAAGCTTGTCCCCACTTTCCCCAAGTAGAAACTTGTTGATACGGCTCCACCAAGAAGTCGTATCTATTTGGAAAGGAGAACTCACCGATATTTCCCAGGCGATGCCTGTTAATGGATTAACTTGTTCCAAGAATTTTACTTCTCGAGTGTTGGGTAAGTAATCAATTCATTTATCAAAACAACAACCTTGTTGCGAATATAAAACATACCACAGAGCCGGATCCCTCAGGTTTTGAGCGAGTATTTAAATCCCCTTAAAAAGGAAGATCTTAAATATAAAAATGAGTTTTGGGATCCGCTCTAACTTTTAAAAATCATTTTGAAGACTTGAAAACACTTTATAGAGTGTTTGGAGTAAAGCTGATTTAATGAAGTAAATCAGTCCCCAGAATATTTAGAAAATGACTGAATATTATTATTTAAATAATATTCCCATAAAGAATAATCTTTATAAAAATAATTGAAGTAGAAGTATTACAACTTATACTTGAAATGGATATCAAATAACCAAAGATATACTTATATGAAAGTACTATCTTTATTTGAATAATCGAAAATAAGTTTGATTATTGACACCTTATTCTTTAATAAAATAAAGAATATATCTCAGCAAATAATCGGAGTCATAGATCCTCAAATGAATATTCAAATAATATTCATTAAATAATATAAACTGAGTCATAAGCCCTCGAATGAATATTCAAATAATATTCAGATAATAAAATAAAAGGAGTCATAAGTCCTCGAATGAATATTCAAAATAATATTCATTTAATATAAAGGAGTCATAATATTTAATAATAAAATAAAGCTAAAGTTATCGAATAAGCCTTATTCGATTAATAGTTTTGAAAACTATGACCATATATATATATAAGTATATATATATATATATATCCATATATACAAAACCTACTCGGGATCCTCGACTCCCGGTTTTAGAAAATATTTTCACCTTTGGGTCCCTATACTAAGGGTATATGCAAATTACCGCTATCCTCTAGCATAGGTATTATCAACTGAATCAATTGAATCAACAGATATATATCAAGATTACGAAACAGACATGCATATATACCATATCAGCATGCTCCAATATATCGCAAAATTTGCTAATAACAATCATGCACTTATCACAAGATAATGCATATACATATATTTACATCACAACAACAGTATAACGGGTAGAAAACTTGCCTGAGCGACTGGGGGTTACGAATGGCTCGGGACGAGTCTGGTAACCTATAAACAACAAGTAAGTTGGAATTAAACCAAAGTCACTTGTAAATCTATACTTTAACTAACTTAGACTCTAACGCTTGTTTTGCGCTTACTGATTCTCTTAAGTCACTCGAGTACCCTCGGCTCCACCATTTTTAATAATTTAACCTTTACGAGTTTTAAGGCGATTCCTTCGCGAGTGTCTTACCAACTGCCTAACACACTTACCATAAATGTTTCATGCATTAATTAACCCTTTTTGGTCTTTAACCTATGTTTCAAAGTAAGGCGAGGGGAAAAGTTTCGTTCGCGAAACGCCATTACTTGAAACGGTCGTTTCTCCTAAACCGTGCATCGGAATCGAACGAACTACATATCAAAACGAAGCTCGTAACATGAGCTATCTAAACATGGCAGTGGTCATAATCTAGCAGGGGGTTCTTGGGTCCTAATGTTATGCACAAAAACAGTCCAAAGAAAATCGGACGTTACGACGGCTATGTTTACGCGATTACCAATGTTTAAACTACTCCAATTAACCACCAACCAACTCATAACCATCAATACAACAAAACTTCACCTAAACCATACCATATCAGTCCATAATCTCCAAGGTTTTCAACTCAAACAACCACAATCAAGACCTATGAACTATAATCAAGCTTCAATTACCAAAAACACTTCCAAATCAAACCAAACTACTAATAATCACAATCCATGCTTCTCATTTCACAACACCAACCATTAAACTTACTAACAAATAAAGTAAAGGCTAGGGTTTGAAGTTTATACCTTCCTTGGGAGGTGTTAAGTTGCTAGGAAGCCTTAGGGAGCCTCCTACAAGCTTGATCTTTCCAAAGAAATCAAGAACACAAAGTTAGGCTTTGAAGTTTCTAAAAGTCCGATTTAAAGAACTGTAAAAATGAGGGTCTTACCATGATTATTTGGACGAGACTTGTGAACAAGAGTTGTAGGTCATCTCAATACCTTTCCAATGAGCTATAGAACACAATATTTGAGTGAGAAATGAAGGAGATACAGCAGTTTTAGTGTTCTGGTTCTGTTTTGGCCGAGAGCATGAAGAACAATACCTTGGTTTCTTTTTGATTTTGATGAAAAATGATTTGCTTGGCTTGGTTGGTTTGATTTTTGTGTTTGTTTTAGTAAATTACCTAGTTGCCCTTGATTTTGTGTGGTTAAAAAGCCACCACATCTCCTTCCTTCCCATGTCATGCTTGAGTCATCCTCATGATGTCATACTCCCCTCCTTGTCCTCTTCTCATCGGTTGGGTGACATCATCCTCTCTAATTCCTTTGATTAACTTCCTAATTGTTTGCCTAATGACCTCTGATCTGTTATACGGTTCGCTTAACTTTCGTTTTCGTTTATCGTTTGAAGGATCATACCCGGGATCTTATTACTTAGGTTCCCTTAACCTTTCTCAATATATTATATTCCTTTTATGATCATCTCCTATAATCCTTTAATTTAAATCCTTTTTATCCTGTTACCTTATACTCAATTCTTTCCGTATCTATTAGATTTCCGGGAAAAATCAAAGTGTTCGGATTTGGATTCTGACGATCTTTACATACACTTATATCCCATATAAAGTACTAATAAAATCTCAGAATATCCATATCAGAACCCCTACATAGTGTGGCATGAAAAGTTTTCTCATTCAGCAAAAACACTATTCATAAGGGTTTCAAAAATTTCCAAAAATTGGGGTTATTACAGTAAGAGATTTTCCTGATGTATTTCCAGATGAATTACCTGGACTACCTCCAGAATGAGAGATCGAGTTTACGATTAATTTGGCTCCTGGAGCGGAACCAGTATCGAAAGCTCCCTATGGTATGGCGCCAGTCGAGATGAAGGAATTGGCAGCGCAGTTGCAAGAATTATTGGATAAAAGAGTGATTCACTCGAGTGTATCCTCGCGGGGTGCACCGATATTGTTTGTAAAGAAGAAGGATGGAAGTATGAGGTTGTGCATTGATTATCGCGAATTAAATAAGTTGACGATTAAGAATAAGTACCCTCTACCGCGAATCGATGATTTGTTTGATAAGCTAAAAGGAGCTTCGTGTTTCTCCAAGATTGATTTAAGATCTGGGTATCATCAGCTAAAGATTAAAACGGAGGATATACCCATGACGGCGTTTCGAACGAGATATGGACACTACGAGTTTTTGGTAATGGCGTTTGGTTTGACGAACGCGCCAGCCGCATTTATGGATCTTATGAACAGAGTGTTCAAGCAATATTTTGATAAGTTTGTTATAGTGTTTATAGATGATATATTGATATATTCCAAGACGGAAGAAGATCATAAGGAGCATTTGAGGATTTCCTTGGAAATTTTGAGAAAAGAAATGTTGTACGTCAAGTTTTCAAAGTGTGAGTTTTGGCTAAAGGAAGTGCAATTTCTAGGTCATGTAATCAATAAAGAAGGAATCAAAGTAGATCCAGCCAAGGTAGAAGCTGTGATGAATTGGGAAAGACCCAAGACTCCTACGGAAGTCAGAAGTTTTCTGGGATTAGCCGGATACTATAGAAGGTTTGTGCAAGATTTCTCTAAGATTGTTGTTCCATTAACTAAGTTGACAAGGAATAACGAGAAGTTTGTGTGGACGGATAAGTGCGAGGAAAGCTTTCAATAATTGAAGAAGAGATTGGTAACCGCCTTAGTGTTGGTGCTACCAGATGAGAAATGAGAATTTGTGATTTTCAGCGATGCTTTGTATAAAGGACTTGGATGTGTGTTAATGCAATACGGGAAGGTAATAGAATATGCGTCAAGGCAACTCAAGCCGCATGAACAGAAGTATCCCACGCATGATTTGGAATTGGCAGCAATTGTGTTTGCCCTTAAGATTTGGAGGCATTATTTGTACGGGAAAAGTGTGAGATCTATACAGATCATAAGAGTTTAAAATATATTTTCACTCAGAAGGAGTTGAATATGAGACAAAGAAGATAGTTAGAATTGATCAAAGATTACGACTGTGCAATAAATTATCATCCTGGAAAGGCGAATGTGGTAGCAGACGCTTTAAGTCGCAAGGAAAAATTGAGTATGTTAACGTCATCGTAGAAATTGATCAAGGATTTCGAAAAGATGGAAATAGAAGTGCAGACTCCAGAATTTGGAGGTGAAGCAATGTATACAATGTCATTTCAACCTAAAATTTTGGAAAAGATCCGATGTTGTCAAGAGCAAGTGATGAATCGTGAAAAGGATAAGTTGTGAGGAGAAGAAATCAAAGCTCAAAAGGATGCAAAAAGAATATATCGTCTTAACTCACGTATCTGGATACCTAACGTTGTGGAGTTAAAGCACGAGATTTTACATGAAGCGCTTAACTCGAGATTTTCAATTCACCCTGGAAGTACGAAAATGTACAAGGATTTAAAAGAGAGTTATTGGTGGCCAAACATGAAAAAGGAAATTACATAATGGATAAGTAAGTGTTATATGTGTCAATGAGTAAAAACGGAACATCAGAGACCAAGTGGATAGCTTTAACCACTGGACATACCAGAATGGAAATGGGAATATATAGCGATGGATTTCGTGGTAGGATTACCAAAGACCAAGTCTAATTATGATGCAATTTGGATAGTAATCGATCGATTGACAAAATCAGCGCATTTCTTGCCGATAAATGAAAGGTTTTCGTTAGAAAAATTGGTCAAATTGTATTTGGACGAGATTGTAATGCGTCACGGAGTTCCAGTATCTACCGTATCTGATAGAGACCCGAGGTTTAACTCGAGATTTTGGGGACAATTTCATGATCATTTGGGAACTAAGCTGAGAATGAGTACGGCATATCATCCGCAGACTGACGGACAAAGTGAAAGAACAATTCAAACAATCGAGGATATGTTATGAACCTGTGCAATAGATTTCAAAGGAAATTGGGACAAACATTTGCCATTGATTGAGTTTTCCTACAACAACAGTTATCACGCAAGTATTGGCATGCCGCCTTATGAAGTGTTGTATGGAAGAAAGTGCAGATCCCCTATATATTGGGACGAAGTTGGTGAGCGTAAATTAATTGGCCCAGAGCTAGTTCAACAAACGAAAGAAAAGGTGGAAATGATTCGAAAAAGATTAATCGCTGCTCAAGATTGACAAATGAAGTATGTGAATTAAGAACGAAAAGATGTGCAATTCAAGCCTAGAGACAAAGTCTTGTTAAAGATATCTCCTTAGAAAGGTTTAACCAGATTTGGAAAGAAAGGGAAGTTGAGTCCTAGGTATATTGGACCATTCGAAGTACTGTGACAAGTTGGAAATGTGGCTTATGAATTAGCGCTACCTCCGCAAATGCAACATCTTCACAATATATTCCATGTATCTCTTCTAAAGAAGTATAATGCTAATGCGAGCCATGCGATCGAGTTGGAACCCGTGGAAATTCAACCAGATTTGTCTTACGTGGAACAACCAGTTCGAATCTTAGATCGAAAGGAGAGGACACTTAGAAATAAAGTTGTACCTCTAGTTAGAGTGTTGTGGAGAAATACAATAGTGGAAGAATCAACTTGGGAATTAGAAAGTGAAATGCAAAAAAAGTATCCCCATCTATTTGCTTAGACTAGATTTTAGGGACAGAATCCTTTCGGGGGGAGTAGATTGTAATGACTGGGAATTTCGTGACGTAATTAAGTGAATAAAGTATGATTTCTGTGGTATGATTATAAATTATGTGATTAAATGATGGTTAATTGTCTTTATTGTATATTAGTATCTGGGAGCGTAGATAGATGCGTTCCAATTTAAAGACTCGGCTTAGAGGTTAAGTTGTGTTGTCGGGTCGTCAGGGGTTAAAGTGTTTAAATGTGAAATATGTGTTGATATGTGAAATGAAATATTTAAGTGAGAATTATGTTCTAGTGATGTGTCGGTTAGTAAAGATAATCGATTGTGAAGCGTAATTGAAACCCTGAGCGTTGGGCCGTCAAGCGGAACATGACGCGATACGCAAAAAGAGGAATAATAATGAAAAAGTTAAAATCTATGATTAAGTACGAGTTATGATGTGTGGATGTATGTGCTTGCTTGTCTCTATGCATGATTACGTGATCTGTTAATTTTTAAAAGGATTTAAGGGATTTATTTAATTTAACATGAGGATTATTGGACCTTTATGCATTTTTATAAAATTATTCGAGTAAGGTCAAGGCGTGAGACTTGTTGTGTTATCTTCAAAATAGTCTTAGAGACTTTCTAAAAGTGATAGATGGATTTATGTCATGATCATTGCATTTTAAAATTATTTTATAGAGCTAAAATGCTATTTTCAGCATAATCTTGTAAATCCGTATTTAATCAACCGCTCGCTCAAAAATTATTCCGAAAATATGGCTGAAAAGATAATTTCGAGATCTACATTCTAAAATCATTATTCGTTTGGTTCTCATCTTTTCCGAGAGAGCTATTTCTTGATTAAATTCATTTTTGGATTGAAATTAAGAGAAAAGAGAAAAAAAAATGTAAAAGTATGGTACAATGACCATACTACCCTTACAAGCCAATATAAATACTCCCTTCCCTTCCCCTTTTTCTTTCTTCACCCGGCCTCACTCTCTCTTCTCTCACATTCACTCATTTTTCTCTCTCTCTCTCTCGATATATGATCTCTCTTCCTCTCTATTTCTTTGGAAACCTTCATGAAACTTCACCTTTGTTCCATATATGAGCTTTGATTCACTTGCATGTGTGTGTTTGCACTTGCATGTGAGTATGTGTGTGTGTTTGGGTTCGGTTTTTGTCGAGTTCTTGTCTTAATAAACTCGAGATGATGTGATTTATGATGATTATATCTTGCATGTATTTGTTGCTGTGATTTTTGGAGAGAAATCGGAGGTTCAAGGTTGGAAACCCCCGAATGGGGGCACCGCCATTGAACCACCGCCACCGGTGATGAACTCCGGTGAACCGGTGGTGAGTCATGATGTGTAAACTGAACTCTACTAATCATAAAACCTATTTTCAAAGATTGCATGTGGCGATTTCATAAAAAACTGAATGGGTCCTTAATTTGAGAAGATAAATTTGATTGTTCTTTGATAAAAATGACTTGTTAATGTATATTCTTGGTAGTAATTGAGAGATTTGATTAGTTGATGATTTAAAGAATTGAATTAAGAGTTGAATGTGTTGTTTTGATTGAAAACCGAGTGGTTCTTGTTTATTAAGTTGATTTTGATGATGTAAATGATTTATTGTTGATCGATTATAGAGATTCTTGAATAAGTAAATTGAGTTGTGGTTTAAGAACTCCAAATGATGCATGCATGTCTTGATTGTTGGAAATTTCAGGTGTTCTTGATTGATCTTAAGGGATTAAAGTTGATTTATGCGTTTAAACGAACTATAGGTGTAATTTTGATTTTGTTCTAGTAAGTGCATGTCAAAATTTATCTATGCATGTGTGTTTCTTTTGAAAAATCTGAATGGATCTTTTGGTTAAAAGAGATTAAGTGGATTTTGTGAGTTTATGTGCTAATTGCATTATTTACTAGCGAGAATCGACATGAGAATTTGGATGCATGTCAAGATAGAGTTTTGCATGTAAGCGTTTAGGCTAAAAGATAATTTAAAGGAATAGTGGTGACTTGATCCCAAGTTTTTATGCAATTTTAGTGCTTACATGTTAATGCTTGATTCTTGGTTGTGTTTGGTTGTAAGGGCCGAATGGAATATAGACATAAAAGAGATTAATTTGATGCTAAGTGAATGCATGTGTAATTTCTAAGAGATATTTAATTTATTTTATTATTTTGGTTCGAATTAAGTGTTGAAAAAGGAAGGATTGAGTCGTCTAGTTACAAGGGTATATAATTGCTATGATAACTCAAGTATAAAGTTAGAAATGCAAGGATTAAATGCTATATGTCGTATTTACATCGTAATGCGTGATTCGAAGTCTTTATGGTTAAAGTATACAAGTTATCGTATAGACGTGTTGTGTGATTATAATTGAGTATATATATATACTCTTAGGATATTGTGAATAAGGGAAATGTTAAGCATTCTAGGAACGTAAAGTGGGAATCTAATTAAGGTTTTGGTTTTTGATTATAGATTCGGAGCGTGAGGGCATTCAGGCTAGGAAAGGGAAAAGTATACTAGGTGGCATTAATTCAACCTTTGTGACACAGGAAAGCGAACTCAGGCAAGTAACTCTACTTGTATAAATGGTTATAAAGAGGATATTGTTCATGCCATGTAGAGTATTGAACTTTTATAGTAATGTACCCCTGTTATTGATTCTTGAGATACCCTATTTTTGTTCTTGTGAACTTGTTATTGGTAAGACTATTGTTCAAACCCTTTGGTAAACTTCTCTTATCCTGATTACTTGTAAATACCATGAACTGTTGGAACCCTATAAGAACCTTTACAAACCCCTTGTGTAATGATCCTTTACACCTTTCTTTACCTTATACCCTATTGATCCTTGAAACGGTTTTGATTCCCTAACTTGCGTACCTTGTTATCATTTGATCAAGATCTTTAGCATTGAACCTTGCATACCTTTTGTTTATTCACTTCCTTTGAATTCTTGAAATTGAACTTAAGAATGAGTTTCGACTTGAAAGAGTTTGAATGATTTCATATTCTTGGTAATGATAAAATGGATTTAGTAAACCTTTCTTTTTCCAACACAAGGTTTTCCAAACGAATTCCTGATAGATTGGATTGAGACGTAAGAGACTAGTGGGACTAGTCCAGTCATGTTAAGAGGCTAGCGGGGCTAGTCCAGTTTAAGACTGAAACTATGACATTGGTACCTTAAAAGACCGGATGGAGGTCGGTACGGGCTGATCACCCGTATTATTATGATTTAAAAGTTAAAGTAATCCAATCAAGGGTTCCATGACTATTTAAGAAGGAATTGAATTTCCTATTCAGTAATTGATTCTTTGAAAAAGAAAAGGCTTATATTGTTTCGAAAAGAGTTTATTGTGATATTGTGAAGCTTACAGCTTGTGAACCCTAATTTTTGATTATGTTGATATTATCAATCATATAATTGATTCCTAGTGATGAAAAGATTATCGCTTTCCATTTGTAAAATCATTTGTGATCCTATTGATGATTTGTGATGAATGTCGGCTTTCACCCTATATTGAGGCTTGTTCCTTGAAAGCCCAAAGCTTTTCTTCGTAACCCTTTCATAGCCCAAAATATAGAAATCTGCCACCTAGAAATGATAAAGTAGAATGCCCTGAGTTCAGAAATGTTATATCATGGATTATGTATCGTAGAATTATTTTATAGTTACTTGCTGAGTTTTATACTCATACGTTTTATTTTAATCTAACCATGGCAGTTAAGCAAGAAGATGGCCAGGCTTAGGCGCACTGCTCGTAAGAGCGTACATGGTGGTCCCTATCGTGTTAAGGGCTTCCGGTTGCCAGAGCAGGTATTACAGGATTTGAGTGAGCAAGCGCTTAGCCGAAAAATTGTTAAGATACAATGGGTTATCTGTCGGTTCCAAGTCGGAATTGACTATGTAAATTTGGTTATATTTTGGGTTGTAAATTATATTCTATGGTTGGTAGTTGTAATCTTGTCTCATACTTTATCCTGTTTGATCTTGTTAGTAGCTAATCGGGGTTTATGCTTATTTAATTCTTAGCTTAATGGTGTGTGGGTCCTCATTTCTAACCCCGAGAATAAGGGTGTCACATACATACCATAATGTAACAATTATTTATCATTATATGATCTAAAGTTGTTAGATTAGGATCGTGTTTCGCTAAAAATTATTGTTTATTTATAAAAAATTAAGGTAGATCTTGCATTATCCTAATATAGTCTCCTAGCCCTCATATCTTCACTCGTATTTTTAAGTCTCTCTCCTTGTGTGAGTTTTATTGTGAACATATACTTATGTTATACAATAAACCGGTGTCATTTTTATTTGATTTGCAGTGAGTTTAATGGTCCCTCAAGGAGAAGCAGCTGGTAATGTGTGCACAACTGTGAAAATATACCCAAACACCATTTGCTTTTTGCCAGATGGTATTTTTTGGTGCAAAGGAACATATCACGGTAAAGGAATCTGCACTTAACTGTACTTGTACTTACAAATGTTGATTCTCTTCTTTGTGTTCTACATTTTTGATGAAATTTTATAATGTAATCGAATTATTATTAATTAATTGATTATTTCTTTAACATTAAATCTTTGAATGCTTAAAATTTTTGATGGGTGTTGATATAGTTGATTTATATACTTTTCACAAGGGATATTATAATATAGCATGATAAGTTCAAAAAAACCTTTATTTAGTGCAATAAAAATATTATCATATAATATTTATTCTTAAATAAATTTATATTCACTATTCAATACGACAAATTATCAAACTAAAAACTTGTTTATTAGAATATATTCTCTTTTATTTGATATTATAATGAGATTACGCTAGATTTTTTCAATAAAAAACTACACTTATAGATAGTAAATATAATAAGTAATTGCAAAAAAGGTGAATATCACATATAAAAAAATTTCAAATCCACATTTTCAGTCATAATAAAATCCGAATTTGATATATTAGCTTAAAAACTTGTGAGGTGCTCTGAATCAAGATTAGTGTTTAAGCTCATATAAAGTAATTGATATTTGTTTAAATATTTACCTTTGCATCATAGATTCGATTCATTTTAAAACCCTCATAGCGTTTCTTGAGTTTTTGAAACACCTACATATAGTTAAGCTCATTTTAGAACGATATATGTTAGGAATTAAACCTGAATCTTGATAAGCAAATCATGTGGAATAATCATGTTAAGTCGAATTATAGCCTTTAATGGCTAACCATCATACGGGATACCCATTAAGGTAGTAGCCCATCGAGTGATGAGGTATATCGTAACTTTTCCTGTGAGATTCCTGTTATAGAAAGTGATCCTGTTATGCATTCAGAAGTCATGTTAACTCAATAGATAATCTAGAATATGGTGATTAATTGTACACACTTGATTCCATGTAATTATGATAAAGTGAAGTGAGCTATAAACTATTAAGTGAAGAAGCAACATCAACTGCTAACTACATCAACTCATTAACGGCTAATCCAATTGATGTCAACGACTAAGGAGACATAAATAGTTGGTGATAGTGACTTAACAATGGCATATCGCATGGATTGATGAGAATCTCAGTAAAGAAAATGGAAGCCAACACAAACGTTGCATGTGATCTTGGATTCTAAAGTAGAAGAAACATTCTATTTCCGTGCATGACAAATTGAAGGGATATTCAAAATAATATATCAAGATAAAATTTAGCCTTGTTAGGTCCAAAGGTATCGTAGAAGGGGGCTTGAATACGATACCACCAATTAATTCCGATTCAAAACAAGTTCTTAGTTTATGCTGGAAGGTAAAAACACAACACAATTAAAGGAATATATTTCGATTGATATAAACCTTAATGTTGCTACAATCTAATCAATTGATTAGCTTCTACAGAAATTTCAACAACATAACAGTACAGTTATAAAGTAATTAATATGAACTTGAATGCTCCGTAATGCTCTCCATAAAAGCTTCTCAGTTTGCTGGTGAAGAATTCTCTTCTGAATAAATGCTGAGATTTATGTTTTATTGTAGACTTAAAACCAAATTCAATAAGTGGCTTCTTCTGGTCCAAGCATTCTAATTTGCTGCATTTCAAAAAAACCCAAGTGCCTAGTAGTCGAATTTGCATTCCTTCTTAGTAGTCGAATTTGACCTTGATGAAATTCGACTAGTAGAATATAGAAGTCGAATTCTATACATGTGTAGCACTTGGAGAATATTCTAATTAAGTAGAAGTCAATTTTGGAGAAGTAAGAAATCGACTAGTAGAATAACATTCCACTAGTTGATTTTCCACTAGTCGACTACATACAAGTCGAATTCTATTAGTTGAAAATCAACTTCTATGCCTTGGAATATTTTCACTCCTTCTTCTTTTCTTCAATTCTGAATACATTCTTTTGTATGATCTTGAATTCACTTAACACTTATTTTGTAGACTTGAATGATCAATCCTGGAATGTTGACGCTTAGTGAACTGGTCTGGTTCATAAACGACTAGCCCTGAATTGAATATCCTTATCCTTTCTGATTGTTCCTTGTTAATGAATTCTAACTTGAGTTCTATAGATTGTTTTTCACTGGAGTCACTTGAATTCTATACTTGAATCTTCAACTGTATTAAAATAACAAGTCCTCTGATTGTTTATTCTTCACAAAGGCCTGATCATTGAATGATCTTCTTTCTATGAGTTCAAATGGACTTGCACTTGTAATACTGTGTTCTGATTCTTGTATGTGTCTGATCATTCTTCTTCTGGATTCCTGTGTTACATAGTTAATATTATTTACTAGTTTCTTGTCCTAAGTTGAGTTATATCATCTTATTATCCATTATAGTATATCATGCTTTACAATCTCCCCCTATTTGACTGTTAGAGTTCGACAAGCAAATCTTTAAGGATAACTCAACTGACAACAAGAAAAAGTAAGTGCGAAAAATAGTAAATAATATTAAATACATTCTGGAACATATATACATTTCCAGATTTCTATTTACATGAGATTTCAAAGACATAAAATGTTCCTCTAGTCTGAACAGATGTTCTATTTCTCCTTTGCCTTTGACTTCGTTTCAGCTTTGTCCTTTTGACTTGCTGCTTTCCCTGGGATTGTTGATTTAGATTTCTTGATTGCTCTGGCTTTTCTGCTTTGAATCCTGTGCTATATTTGTGAAATTCTTAGCTTGACTAAGTCTCTTGCTTCGACTTCTAGTGCGTTGATTGGTTCCGGTTCTTCAAGCCTCTTGAGTAACCCCTTGAGATATGAGATACTTTGCATTTTCCTTACAGCATCAAATAGGATTGAAGATTTTTTAGAGAAAACAAAGACAGTTATTCTCTTAGGAAAATCTTGCACACTTTTTGTGTTGTTGATTCGTTCTATATCAAGTCTGCTTCTCAGTCTGTCCTGAATTGGCTTTAGAGCAAGCTTGTCATTTTTGCATGTGGATAACTGAATATATTTCAACACTTCTCTTATGCATTCAGAACGGCTGTCTTCAAAACTAGAGATCGGTATCTTGGAAACTGCTTGAGAAGTTCTGATTACGTACTTCAGTTCTCCATCTTCAATACAAGTCTTGGGCTCACTCTCCCCCAGAAGTTTATCCTCTGTTATGGTCTTGCCATCCGCTCTTCTAACCCACACTATTTCATCGTAAGCTCGAGTAGTCTTTCTCATGTCTCTTTCACTGTCTTCCATCTTCAGATTTAACCTTGTAGCATAGATAATCTCAGCAGCTTCAAGATCTAGAGCAGATCTTCTTTCTTTCTTTCCCCTTAGTCTGCTTTCAATGTACATTAGCATACTGTAAGGAGTTCCCGTCAAATGAGTTTCAGTGAGAGTCAGATTCTGTAAAGATCTTCCATAGTAGTATTTGACACAAGATGGTAAGTCAAACGCTTCCGGTGAATACTCTCTCAAAGCTTCATGCATATGTTCCCTTAGCAGTTCATTGATTGGTCCTCCTGATATGATAATTTTATGCTTGAGGATAAACAACTCAACAACATTCATCTTCTTGAACATTCTTGTTGAAAGCTTCAGAGCTCTTTGATCTATTAGGTGCACATACATAACCCAGTCCTTCTTCAGTTTAGACATAGAAACACTAGAGACTCTTTTATCAAACTTCCTGTAGAACTCATGGATATCTGGATATTTCTGTCTATATTCTTCGATGATGTCCATTATCTTTCTATCATCATTCTTATCCAAGTTCTTCTCCTTACCTTTGAAGCTTGCTCTAGCTCCATCCCACCTGGGACCTGTTTGGTTAAAAATGTCCTCCTCCTTAGCAATTCTAGCCTTCCTCTCACTAATTCTTTTTCTTCTTAGCCTTTGCCTGATCATATACTCTTTAGCCTCTTCAATATTGTCATTGATAATTTCATTTATCCTGTTCGTTAGGAAATCATCACTGAAAGCATCTTCATCTGCAAATTCCTCCTCTTCATCAACAATTTCAGCATCTTCAACTCCCAGTTCAAATATTTCACCTTCTTCAAGTTCATGTTCCATCTTATCTTCATCACTTTGTGCAGTAACTTCCATGTCAGGATTGAATACTTCTTCTCCGCCTACCACAGCTTCAACTGGCTTGCTTTCCTTGAATGGATTAGTAGACATATTAGCATCCAGATTCTTTGAACTCCTAAAACGAACTAGTTCTTCCTTCTCCTCTGTATCCTCAGACTCATATGTAACATTTACTGGATCTTGCATTTCAAACTCCACAACTTTAGCCTTGCCTTTATCAACTGACTTCTTTTCTGCCTCAAGAACTACTTTTTCTTGAACTCCTCCTAAATTCTCCCCCTCAGTTGGGTTATCCTTCTGAAGTGAACTGGAAAAAGATTTAGAGCGCATTTGTCCTTCCATAAAAGCTAGTCGGAAACCAGAAGCAGCAGAGTTAAAGGCTTGTTGATCTTTTATTAGTTTGATTTTTGCCTGCAACCGTGCAATCTCTGCTTGAAGAGAGGCAATAGTAGCATCACGCTTGGCAAGTTCGTCATGAAATTGTTTATCCCTGATGTCCATAACTTGATAAAATTATTTGTCTCTCTTCTCAAGCACAACTAGAAATTGTTGATCCCGTTGGTAGGTGTCTCACAAGGCTCCTCTCGAAGTATTTCGCTCATCGCTCTTTCACTCGGTTTGGGGACGGGGGTGTCACTCAACCTCACGGTTTGTGTTTCACTACTCTCAATGCTCCGAGCTTCCGAGGTACCTGCAAGTGAAATCACCTTAGCCATCCGTAAGGAGGTCTGTGGTGGTGCAATGGGAGTTCGTAATTCCCGATCCTTGTCAGAGACAAGTTCCCTTTCATCAGTAGATGACCTTTCCAGAGCTGGAATCTTTGGGAGAGTCACTGAAGTCTTCATCTGTGGGATCAGACTTGCAGTTCCCTCATGTATTGGTGACAATACCTTATCCATAGGCTCACCAGGGATATATGGGTCATTACCAGTGGATTGCTGTTCCTTTAAAGGATCATTGACAGAGGAGTCCAACTGTAAGATAGGTGGCTCCCCTGCTTCCGTCAGTACTTTGGATGTGTGTGCACCCTTATTGTGAATATGAATATCTGAGGTCAAGTTTGGTGATGGTGACACTCTTTCAGATGTCGTGGCCGACGAGAGAATTTCAATAGACATACCTTGTTGAGAAGGTTATCCAGAGACTGTTTGATTGCCTTTTCAGCCATTACATCCTTTTGAGAGAATGTATGGGAGCTGTCAGGTACCTCTGATTGGATACGACTTTTCTTCATTTGAGGTAGAGCTGAGGGTTCTCTCATATAATCTCCCTTATTTGCTGCTGTGTCAGCAGTTTCTCCCTCATCCTCACTGGCTCCTTTTCTCTTCACGTTTTTGGTAGAGGAAAGTGTAAATCTAGTGTTTGGAGGTGGAGTGAGGTTATGAATCTGGAGGTTTTTAGATCCAATACTCCTTGTTGGATAATCACCAAGTGATTGAAATGGATGTGCAGAGTCAAATTTTAGAGCTTCAATAGAAATCAAATCATCAAATCCAGTATTGGAGAATTGAGAGTAGTTGCCTCCGGACATACCTGGCCTGTATGATTGAACAAGGGTATTTTAAGGAATGTGCTGAGTATGTGAACTATGGACACTTCCTTCTTGAGTTTCCTCAGGTTGAACATGTTGTTGTTCTGCATCAAAAGCTGCAACTAGATCTTGATCCATGTGTTCTTGTGCCTGAATTTCCTCATTCCTTGCTATTATATCAGCTTCAATCTGCACAAAACTCTCTGTTAAGTAAGGAGTCAAAAAGACATTAGGTATACTTCCATTGTTGTTTGGATAATTTCTCTTGTTTTTCAATTGAACAGCAACGGTGGTAGGCATGACAGGAGGATTGACAGGCTTGACATTAGGGATGAAGTTCCTTTGTTCCTCTGAAAGTATGGAGTTAAGCACAATCTGTAGAAAGCGATGATATACTGCAAACTTGATGGTCTTCTGAGTGTTAAGGTGCTGTTGTAGCTTCTTCATCATGAGACGACCATAGTTGATTCGAAGATTATTGGCCACTAAAAAACCAATTTTCTGAACCAACCCAGAGACAGACACCCAGTTGTTTATCTTCGAAGAGAACGCTTGAGATATAACCCCAAAGAACAAGTTCCATTCCTTGGGTAGATGTGACCTGTAGAACTTTGCAGGTAGCTGACCATTTTCCAAGGTTGCTTGAATTGAAAGAAAGAAGTCGAACAACGTCGAGGAATCAGGAACATCAACAAAGTTATCTCTTGGAAGGTGTAGATGCTCATTCAAATCGTCTTCAGAAATCCTGATCACATCTTCACCAAAAATAAATTCTATCCCAAGCTGATCACCCTCATTAGATATATAAGAATTTTGTGTGACGTGTTGAATTAAGTCAGAGTTAATCTGCACATTAGCTGTCAGGGCATATCACACAATAGAATGTTCATTTAAGAAAATAATCCATTTTTGAAATATTCCAGTTTTTCTCAAATCATTTCCTAAAATAGAAACAAAATTAGTTTTCTTAATTTCAAAATTATTTACCATTTTTATTTAAAATAAAATGAGAAATAATCTTAAACACAAAAGAAATTAATTTTATTTAAATTTAACTGGAGATTTGAAAAACTTTTCTCTTAGAACCCTCACACCAAACGCAGCCTAGGTTATCGACACAACAGATTTTACAAAAAAACCCCCTTTTCTAAAACTAGAAATCGAATGCTTGGATCTCCTAATTCAACCGGTGAAAACTTGTGAGTATACTGTTAAAAGAACCACAATGGATTCAACATCAATAATCTAAAATTCTAGAAAATTTTGTCAAAGTTCTGTGAAGAAATCGATTACTGAAAATTTGAAACTCCTGAATCCTCCTTTGCTGTGAAATCGATTAGTTTGTGTGTATATCTGAGAAAGCAAACTGTTAAGGCAGATGAATATATATAGATTATTTTTTGACTAGTGGGAAATCGACTAGTAGCCTACTAGTCGATTTTTCTTCTAGTCGAAAATTTAGTAGTCGAAAAATTGCCAATGGGAAGAAAAATGACTTAGCCAAAATATATACTGAAAACAGCTAGTCGATTTTCTTAGAAAATCAACTAGTCGAAAATTTCCCAGCCACTAGTCGATTTTTATACATCCACTAGTCGAAATTTGGACTTGCTGTACTTAGAAAATTTATGATTATTCTAAATCACTTATCCCCCTAAGTGCAACAATAAATTTTCCCAAAAATTAGAAATTTGAATTTCTTAATTTTTAGTACTTAACTACTAATTATCACAAATAATATTTATTCATTATTAAATATAAATCATTGACTGATAAATATTAATAAATTCTAAATATTACTTATGCTTCATAAAGATCCCATAATAATTATTTAATAATTATAATACTTATCATTTATTGATAATGCCATAATTATAAACAATATTATGCTTCAAAAATCACAATATTCATTCTAAAATTATGAAAATTACCATTGATTGATAATCACCATTATTCAGAACAATATTATGCTGCTAATACATAAACAATGAATATTTGGTAAATAATATTCACAAACCCTCAAAGCATCATCACATAAATCTGTAAATTTTATCCCAATCAAATTGCATTTGTTAATTTCCAATCAATTGGACAAATTTAACATGCCAAGTTCACTAACCAACTTGGTGAATGTTGCCTCATCAAGTGGCTTTATGAAAATGTCTGCAATTTGATCAGCTGTGGGAACATATTGAAGTTCCACAGTACCATTCATTATATATTCTCTTATAAAATGATACCTGATGTCAATATGCTTGGTCCTCGAGTGCTGAACTGGATTGTTTGAGATAGCTATAGCACTTGTATTGTCACAGAAGATGGGAATATGATCCAGATCAATTCCAGATTCCTTGAGTTGATTTCTCATCCAAAGTAATTGAGCACAGCAGCTTCCAGCAGCAATATATTCAGCTTCTGCAGTTGATGTTGATACTAAATGTTGCTTCTTACTAAACCATGAAACCAATCTTCTACCAAGGAATTGATAGCTTCCTGAAGTACTCTTCCGATTAATCTTACATCCAGCATAATCAGAATCTGTATAACCTGTGAGATCAAATCCAGTGTCTTTAGGATACCAGATACCCAGATTAGGTGTACCTTTCAAGTACCTAAAGATTCTCTTGACGGCTATATGATGTGATTCCTTTGTGTAATAACCCCAATTTTTGGAATTTTTTTGAAACCCTTATGAATGGTGATTTTGCTGATTATGCTGAATAAGAAAACTTTTCATACTACACTTTGTAGAGGTTCTTTTATTGTTATTCTGAGATCTTATTAGAACTCTATATGGTATATAAGTGTATGTAAAGATCGTCAGATTCCAAATTCGAACACTTTGATTTTTCCTGAAAATCCACCAGATACTGAAAGAATTGAGTATAAGGTAACAGGATAAAAAGGATTTAAATTCAAGGATTATAAGAGAGGATCATATAAGAAATATAATATATTGAGAAAGGTTTAGGGAAACCCAAGTAATAAGATCCCGGGTATGATCCCTCAAATGATAAACGAGAACGAAAATTAAGCGAACCGTATAACAGATAAGCGGTCATTAACCAAACAATTAAGCAAGGATTAGCATAAGAAGATGCTTCCACCACCAAGTGATGACAAGTGGCAAGAGATGAAGTCACCAAGATGATGTCATGCTTAGTCATACTCCACTCACTTTATACAACCAACAAATCATCCAAATATCCCATTCACTTCATTTTCCACCACAAAAACATTCAACAAAGCAAATACTCTCCCAAGAACACATAGCTCACGGATTTTTCATTTTTTCAAGGAGAAAAATTCCAAAAATCAAGTTTCTAGCTTTGTTAATTTGCAAGGTAATTACCCAAGGTCCCTTATGATTAGATAAGCATATCCTAGGAGTTTAAGCTTCTATTTCTTCATGAATCTCTTCCAATAAATCAAGGAAGAAGATGATGAATAGTGTTTTCAAGGTTTCTAACTTTATTTTCTTTGATTTCCTTTAAGATCCAAGCATTCCTAAGCTATCTCAAGGTTTCTCAAGACTTCTTAAGGCTTCCTAGCTACTCTAATCACTCCAAGGAAGGTATAACACCTCCAAACCCTAACTTTACTTTGAGTATTAAGATGGTTTTGATGGTTATAGTAAATGAGAAGCATGATGCTTGTGTGTTTAGAGTTTGGATTGGATTTGTAGTGATTTGGATGTTGAAATCTTGTTTATAGTTAATGAAACTTAAGTATAGATAGTAGTTCATGTGTGGGGTTGTATAAATTGGAAAATCTTGAGGTTTGGGGACTGATGTAGTAAGGTTTGGATGAGGGTTAGTTGTATTGTTGGTTGCGAGTTGAATGGTGGTTGTTTGGGGTGGTTTAAAACTTGGTAATCGCGTAAACATAGCCGTCGTA
Organism: Apium graveolens; assembly: GCF_009905375.1. Lineage (NCBI taxonomy): Eukaryota > Viridiplantae > Streptophyta > Magnoliopsida > Apiales > Apiaceae > Apium > Apium graveolens. The sequence goes on from NC_133649.1 coordinate 53,167,320, forward strand.
ATGCCCGATTTACTTTTGACTGTTTTTGTTCTTAACATCAGGACCCGTGAACTCACTGTTAGGTTTTGACCATTGCTATGATTAGATAGTTCATGTTACGAGCTTCATTTTGATATGTGGTTCGTTTGAATCCGATGTACGGTTTAGGAGAAACGACCGTTTTAAGTAACGGCGCTTCGCGACCGAACCATTACCCCTCGCCTTACTTTGAAACCTTGGTTAAGGACTTTAAATGACTAATTGGGGTATGAAGCAAATATGTTAAGTGGATTAGGAAGTTGGTAAGGTACTCGCGAAAGAATCTCCTTAAAACTCTTAATGGTTAATTTATTAAAATTGGTGGAGCCGAGGGTACTCGAGCGACTTAAGTGAATCGTTAAGTGCGAAAGCGAACGTTAGGGGTCTAATTGGTTAAAGTCTAGTTTCTTAAGGATCGGGGATTAATTCCGACTTATGTTGTTGTTCATAGGTTATCGTACCCACTCTAAGCTTAAGTCTATCCGGGAACACTCAGGCAAGTTTTCTACCCGTTATACTGTTGTTGTGATGTATACATATGTATATGCTTTATCTTGTGATAGATGCATGATGGTTAATTAGCAAATCTTGCGATATATTGGAGCATGTGATATGGTATATATGCATGTCTGTTTCGTAATCTTGATAAATATTTGTTCATTCAAATGCTTATAAGTTGCATAATACCTATGCTAGAGATAAGTAGTAGTTGCGTATACCCTTAGTATAGGGGACCCAAAGGTGAACATTTCCTAAAACGGGAGTCGATGTTCCCGAGTATATTATATATATTTATATATATATAGATATAGTTTTCAAAACTATTAATCGAATAAGGTTTATTCGATAACTTTATTTTTATTAATGAATATTACTTTGAATATTCATTCGAGGACTTATGACTCGGTTTATTTTATTTAATGAATATTCATTTGAATATTTATTTGAGGACTTATGACTCGCTTTATTTTATTTAATGAATAATATTTTGGATATTCATTCGAGGACTTATGAATCACTTTATTTTATTTAATGAATAATATTTTGAATATTAATTCGAGGACTTATGACTCCGCTTATTTACTAAATAATATTCTTTATTTTATTAAAGAATAATGTTTCGATAATCAAACTTATTTTCGATTTTTCAAATAAAGATTATACTTTCGTATAAGTATATCTTGGGTTATTTAATATCCATTTCAAGTATGAGTTTTAAAACTTCTACTTCAATTATTTTTATAAAGATTATTCTTTATGGGAATATTATTTAAATAATAATATTCAGATATTTTCTAATATATCGGGACTGATTTATTTCATTAAATCAGCACTACTCCAAACATTCTTAAAAATGTTTTCGAGTCTTCAAAATGATTTTAAAAGTTAGAGCGGATCCCAAAAAACTCGTTTTCAGATTTAAGATCTTCCTTTCGAAGGAGACTTGAATATTCGCTCAAAAATCTTTGGGATCCGGCTCTGTTGTATATTTTAAATTCGCAACGAGGTTACTGTTTTGAGAAAACAATTTGATTACTTGCCCAATGTTCGGGAAGTAAGTCCATCTAATTGAGTCGGCATAAGCGACAGGCCGGGGTACGGTCTATGAAGGTGTAAGAGGCTGGGTGACAGTCCATCCACGCGTGAGTGGCTGGGTAACGGTCTAGCGCGAGGTCCTAATGCGGCCAGGGTGATGACCGGCGAGGAATTCATCCATCTACAGTAGAAAATGTTACTTATTGGTATCTTTGCCTGATCAGCAAGATATCGGGTTTATGCCAAAATTATTTTCTTTCCGAATTCATTGGATATTGCAACTCTGTTCATACTTTACATGACAGAGGTTTTCAGGAAATGTATGGGAGATATATATGAATATATCTATATATATATATCAGGACTTAATGAAGTATCTCGTAACTTCATTTTATTCAATGATATTTCGAAGATTGAATCTATTCAAGTCTTATCTTGTAGTATCATCAGTGTGATGAACTTTTGAAACTGATGATACCTTGAACGGTGGTAGTTCAAGTAGTATCCGGAAAAGATATAAGTATATTGGAGTATCTTGTAACTTCATCTTTTCAACTTATATCTGGTTAATGATTATCTTATGCATGACAAAGATTTTCACAAAAACGTTGAGACAAGGCTAGATATATTAGATCACCTTGCAACGATATTTTTATACAGTTATAAACTGGAACTCTGTGTATATTATACATGTCAGAGGATTTCAAAGATTATGAAAAGTATATATACTTATATACTAAATATTTTGCGACTTGGTCGCGTTAAGATATCAACTTGGTTCATTTCTTCTTGACCAAGACTTTCATGAGTACTATGAGAATGCTCATATATTGTTAATTATTATACATATTATTTCTGTGGGCTTGTTGCTCACCCTTGCTTTCTTCTTTCATCACACAACAACAGATAGAAAAGATGAACAGGACCAAGCTTCATCCACTTTCTTAGGTTCCATTGTCAGACCTTATGCATCTCACAGGCACTCCAACTTCTACTTCAATCTTCTTGATATGATCAATAATCATGTCAGGTGCTTCATCCTTTGAATGCAAGAATAACACCCATGTATATCTAGAAAAATCATCCACTATCACTAATCCATATTTCTTTCTTGACATAGACATGACATTCACTGGTCCAAACAAATCCATGTGAAGGAGTTGTAGTGGTTCGGCTATATCAGATACTGTCTTCTTCTGGTGTGATGCTTTCTTTGATTTTCCTTTTTCACATGCTTCACATAGCCCTTCAGGGCTGAATTCCATCTCAGGTAATCCTCTAACCAACTCTATTTTCACTAGAGAATTCATTATCTTGAAATTCAAGTGGGAGAGCTTCCTATGCCATAGCCAGTTGTCATTTGCAGATGTTTTACTGTAGAAGCACATTACTTGACCATCTTCTGCAGAATTCCAGTCAGCTACAAACAGATCACCTTTTCTTACTCCACTGAGAGCAAGCCTTTCATTCTTTTGATTGGTGATCAAACACTTCTCCTTCTTGAATAACACATTACATCCTTTGTCACAGAATTGACTTATGCTTAGAAGATTATGTTAGGTCACACACACACTGTAGAGGGGGTGAATACAGTATATAGTACACTCAAATCGAACTTTAAGAACTTAAGTAACAGAAAACAAACTTTATTGAAACAATAAACTCTGTTACAGTATGGAACTGTTACCTCTCAGTGATGAACAAATATCACGAGAGCTGCTAGGGTTACAATGAATAATCTTCTCTAATAATGATAACACTTATAGTGTAAACCCTATGTCTGTGTTTATATACTACACAGTTACAAGATAATTGCTAATTGATATGGAATATAATTCTGCTTCCTAAAATATATCAATCAGATATCTTTTCTTCCAAGTATTCCATTCTTTACAGAATTCCTTCTTCATGCATATCTCTTCTTATGTTTATCTTGATCTTCTTTCCTTTAATCAGCTACTGTCCTTATCCGATCATCCTTCAGCATTTAAGTTCTGATATCTATCTTTTGATGATTATCTCCTGATAACATAAGTACTGATATCCTTAAGTCCTGACTTCCAGTATAAGTACTGATTTATCCTGTTCAAGTAAGATCTGAAAGTTAAACATAAAACATATTAGCCATGACATTATCAAATATATCTAACAATCTCCCCCAACTTGTAAATTAACATAATATACAAGTTTAATAGATATTTGATGATGTCAAAAATATTAAGTACAAATGCATGAGAATTAGACTAGATAACTACAACTTACAGTCTTTAAAGCTTTTACCAATTTCAACTTCTGATAACAACTTTAGTCTGTATAAATATCAGAATTTAAGCAGTTGTAGATCTTCGACTTGGCTTCATCATTTTCTGATCTCTCTGATGTCAGGAGTTGTTCTGAGATAGTTCTTCAACAAACATTTCTCAGCATATCTGAGTTCATCAATCATTCTCCTTTTGACATCTTTAAGCTCTGCAGTATCTTCACCAGTTTGAAAGATTGCAGCTCTGAGATCATTGATCTTTGCTTTTCTCAACTCCTGATCTAGTCTTATGACATAAGCTTTGTCAGACTCCAGATTGAATTCAAGTCCCTTAATACCAAGATATGTTCTGATCTGTGCAGTATTAGGCTTCATATCAACAATATCACCATTGTGATCTCTGTACTTTGGAACATATATGCTGTCAGACTTAACGGAATAAAGCCTTTTATGTCTCTGAATCTGTTCTTTTAAGTAGTTTGCAGCAGTCCCTGTTATTCTGTCATCCACTTGAAGTAAGAAAAGTACATGCTCCAATTCTTCAAAATACTTCAATGGAATGGCATTTTGTCTTATATGATAAACCCTACCATCTGTCATGAAATACAACATGATGTATTCTTTCAAGTAGGTATGGTAAACCATCTGTACAGATTCCAGTTGATTCAATCTCTCAGGAGTTGCTCCAATACCTGGTTCACTCAAGGAAGTTGGATCATTGGTAGTGTTGTGTACTCTTCTTTCATCAGCACTTCCCAATCCAGTTTTATCTCTTGCTTCCTTTCCAGTATCTACTCTTGCTTCAAAACCACTTGCAGTAGTCTTCAAAGATTGAGTCTGTTTTACTTTAGTGAATCCTGGTAGGAGTGTCTTTGATCTATTTTCTGATATCAAGTTAACTTGAGCTATGTCAGAGGTTACTTGCTTCTTCTGAATATCAGAACTTACAATTTCTTGACTCTGAACAACTTGAGCCATGTCAGAGGTTATTTTAAGAACTTTTCTTGAAGTCAGAGCAAGATCATCCTTTTCATCAGTAATTTCTTCTTCCTCAGGAGGTACATAAACCTTGATAGGTTCACCAACCTTTTCTTTACCCTTGGATCTTGGATATATCTGTGGTTGTGATCTAGCCAATGTTGTTTCAGTATGTGTCCTTTCTTTGATCACAATGCCTTTGAGTTTTGGAAGTGACTTTTTACCAGAAGCTTCAGATTTAGATGTGACTTTCTCTAATTTAAGTCTGGCTTCTTCTTCCTTTAAACTTTCCAAGTCCATTCCTGGATTTTCTTGAAGAAATAACTGTCTTGACATTTCCTCATCAAGATCTAGAAGTTCATCAAAACTTATCCTTTTACCAGCAGCAGAACTTATTCTTTTCCCAGTATCAGAACTTGTCCTGTGACTAGCTTGTCTTGATGTAAACCTTCTACCTTGACTATGACCGCTACCCATTCCAGAGTATCCTTGATCATCATTTCCATCATCATTTCCTTGCAGTGTCTTGTTAGTTTTGCATTTGGACTTAATTACCTTCTCCCCCTTTTTGGCATCAGCAGGTAGTAAAAGAGAGATAAGTAATTCCACTGAGGATTGGATTTCAATAAGTTGCGATTGCTGAGAAGCTTGATTTGTCATAATTTCATCAATCTGAGCTTGTTGTTTCTCTTGAGTCTTCTCAATATAAGCAATCCTGTCAATGGTAGGTTGAAAGAACTTTTTCTTATCAATTTTCCAAACTTGTTCCTGTTTGATAAAGTTCTCCTGAATCTTGTGTAGCTCTGCATGAGTAGTTGAATGAAGACCTTGTAGATATTTAGTACTCAATGCAGTGACTCTAAGCTGGGTTTTAAAATCATCAGAATTTAATATTTCATCAGCTTTAGTCAAGTGCTCAGCAAGATATTTTCAGTTGGAACACATGAAACTGAGTTCCATTCCTTAGTCCACTCCTGACCTGCAGGAGTTTCACTCCAAGGTACTGGTGCTTCCCCGGTAACAAACTTCTTTACTAGTTCAGACTTAGAAAGAGTCTGTTGAGGAGTATGTCCTGAAGGACCTGCTTCATCAGCATCTACAGTTGGAACAGCATCACCAGTATCTCCAGCATTTGCAGCATCAGAACTTAAAGAATCAGTATCTTCTGATAAGACAACAGTGTGAGTAGCAATGGAGGCTTCAACATCCTCTAATTGCTGATCTGATACTAAGTTCTGATCAACAGCCATATCCTGATGCTCA